>NC_060183.1:71107238-71407238 GCF_021184085.1 Oncorhynchus gorbuscha | reverse complement strand
ATCATGTACAAACAGACTCCATCATGTACAAACAGACTCCATCATGTACAAACAGACTCCATCATGTACAAACAGACTCCATCCTGTACAAACAGACTCCATCATGTACAAACAGACTCCATCTTATACAAACAGACCCTTGTACAAACAGGCTCCATCATGTACAAACAAACAGACTCCATCGTGTACAAACAGACTTCGTGTACAAACAGACTCCATCGTGTACAAACAGACTCCATCCTGTACAAACAGACTCCATCCTGTACAAACAGACTCCATCGTGTACAAACAGACTCCATTGTGTACAAACAGACTCCATCGTGTACAAACAGACTCCATCCTGTACAAACAGACTCCATCCTGTACAAACAGACTCCATCTTGAACAGACTCCATCATGTACAAACAGACTCGATCATGTAAAAACAGACTCCATCCTGTACAAACAGACTCCATCGTATACAAACAGACTCCATCGTGTACAAACAGACTCCATCGTGTACAAACAGACTCCATCGTGTACAAACAGACTCCATCG
The DNA here is from genome assembly GCF_021184085.1 of Oncorhynchus gorbuscha. Classification (NCBI taxonomy): domain Eukaryota; kingdom Metazoa; phylum Chordata; class Actinopteri; order Salmoniformes; family Salmonidae; genus Oncorhynchus; species Oncorhynchus gorbuscha. The sequence goes on along the minus strand of NC_060183.1, from coordinate 71,406,701 downwards.
TGTACAAACAGACTCCATCGTGTACAAACAGACTCCATCGTGTAAAAACAGACTCCATCGTGTACAAACAGACTTCATCGTGTACAAACAGACTCCATCGTGTACAAACAGACTCCATCCTGTACAAACAGACTCCATCATGTACAAACAGACCCTTGTACAAACAGACTCCATCGTGTACAAACAGACTCCATCGTGTACAAACAGACTCCATCGTGTACAAACAGACTTCATCGTGTACAAACAGACTTCATCGTGTACAAACAGACTCCATCCTGTACAAACAGACTCCATCCTGTACAAACAGGCCCTTGTACAAACATGCTCCATCATGTACAAACAGACTCCATCATGTACAAACAGACTCCATCATGTACAAACAGACTCCATCATGTACAAACAGACTCCGTCTGTTTACAGACTCCATCATGTACAAACAGACTCCGTCTGTTTACAGACTCCATCATGTACAAACAGACTCCATCATGTACAAACAGACTCCATCATGTACAGACTCCATCATGTACAAACAGACTCCATCATGTACAACCAGACTCCATCATGTACAAACAGACTCCATCTTATACAAACAGACCCTTGTACAAACAGGCTCCATCATGTACAAACAAACTCCATCATGTACAAACAGACTCCATCATGTACAAACAGACTCCATCTTATACAAACAGACACCATGTACAAACAGACACCATGTACAAACAGACACCATGTACAAACAGACTCTATCCTGTACAAACAGACTCCATCCTGTACAAACAGACGCCATCATGTACAAACAGACGCCATCATGTGCAAACAGACGCCATCATGTGCAAACAGACTCCATCATGTACAAACAGACTCCATCATGTACAAACAGACTCCATCTTACACAAACAGACTCCATCCTGTACAAACAGACGCCATCCTGTACAAACAGACGCCATCCTGTACAAACAGACGCCATCCTGTACAAACAGACTCCATCATGTACAAACAGACTCCATCATGTACAAACAGACTCCATCATGTACAAACAGACTCCATCATGTACAAACAGACTCCATCCTGTACAAACAGACTCCATCATGTACAAACAGACTCCATCTTATACAAACAGACCCTTGTACAAACAGGCTCCATCATGTACAAACAAACAGACTCCATCGTGTACAAACAGACTTCGTGTACAAACAGACTCCATCGTGTACAAACAGACTCCATCGTGTACAAACAGACTCCATCGTGTACAAACAGACTCCATCCTGTACAAACAGACTCCATCCTGTACAAACAGACCCTTGTACAAACATGCTCCATCATGTACAAACAGACTCCATCATGTACAAACAGACTCCATCATGTACAAACAGACTCCGTCTGTTTACAGACTCCATCATGTACAAACAGACTCCGTCTGTTTACAGACTCCATCATGTACAAACAGACTCCGTCTGTTTACAGACTCCATCATGTACAAACAGACTCCATCATGTACAGACTCCATCGTGTACAAACAGACTCCATCGTGTACAAACAGACTCCATCGTGTACAAACAGACTCCATCATGTACAAACAGACTCCATCGTGTACAAACAGACTCCATCGTGTACAAACAGACTCCATCGTGTACAAACAGACTCCATCGTGTACAAACAGACTCCATCCTGTACAAACAGACTCCATCCTGTACAAACAGACCCTTGTACAAACATGCTCCATCATGTACAAACAGACTCCATCATGTACAAACAGACTCCATCCTGTACAAACAGACTCCATCGTATACAAACAGACTCCATCGTGTACAAACAGACTCCATCGTGTACAAACAGACTCCATCGTGTACAAACAGACTCCATCGTGTACAAACAGACTCCATCGTGTACAAACAGACTCCATCCTGTACAAACAGACCCTTGTACAAACAGACTCCATCGTGTACAAACAGACTCCATCGTGTACAAACAGACTCCATCGTGTACAAACAGACTCCATCGTGTACAAACAGACTTCATCGTGTACAAACAGACTTCATCGTGTACAAACAGACTCCATCCTGTACAAACAGACTCCATCGTGTACAAACAGACTCCATTGTGTACAAACAGACTCCATCGTGTACAAACAGACTCCATCGTGTACAAACAGACTCCATCCTGTACAAACAGACTCCATCCTGTACAAACAGACTCCATCATGTACAAACAGACTCCATCTTGAACAGACTCCATCATGTACAAACAGACTCGATCATGTACAAACAGACTCCATCCTGTACAAACAGACTCCATCGTATACAAACAGACTCCATCGTGTACAAACAGACTCCATCGTGTACAAAGAGACTCCATCGTGTACAAACAGACTCCATCGTGTACAAACAGACTCCATCGTGTACAAACAGACTCCATCGTGTAAAAACAGACTCCATCGTGTACAAACAGACTCCATCGTGTACAAACAGACTCCATCGTGTACAAACAGACTCCATCCTGTACAAACAGACTCCATCATGTACAAACAGACCCTTGTACAAACAGACTCCATCGTGTACAAACAGACTCCATCGTGTACAAACAGACTCCATCGTGTACAAACAGACTTCATCGTGTACAAACAGACTTCATCGTGTACAAACAGACTCCATCCTGTACAAACAGACTCCATCCTGTACAAACAGGCCCTTGTACAAACATGCTCCATCATGTACAAACAGACTCCATCATGTACAAACAGACTCCATCATGTACAAACAGACTCCGTCTGTTTACAGACTCCATCATGTACAAACAGACTCCGTCTGTTTACAGACTCCATCATGTACAAACAGACTCCATCATGTACAAACAGACTCCATCATGTACAAACAGACTCCATCATGTACAGACTCCATCATGTACAAACAGACTCCATCATGTACAACCAGACTCCATCATGTACAAACAGACTCCATCTTATACAAACAGACCCTTGTACAAACAGGCTCCATCATGTACAAACAGACTCCATCATGTACAAACAGACTCCATCATGTACAAACAGACTCCATCTTATACAAACAGACACCATGTACAAACAGACACCATGTACAAACAGACTCCATCCTGTACAAACAGACTCCATCCTGTACAAACAGACTCCATCCTGTACAAACAGACGCCATCATGTACAAACAGACGCCATCATGTGCAAACAGACGCCATCATGTGCAAACAGACTCCATCATGTACAAACAGACTCCATCATGTACAAACAGACTCCATCTTACACAAACAGACTCCATCCTGTACAAACAGACGCCATCATGTACAAACAGACGCCATCCTGTACAAACAGACGCCATCCTGTACAAACAGACTCCATCATGTACAAACAGACTCCATCATGTACAAACAGACTCCATCATGTACAAACAAACTCCATCATGTACAAACAAACTCCATCATGTACAAACAGACTCCATCTTATACAAACAGACACCATGTACAAACAGACACCATGTACAAACAGACACCATGTACAAACAGACTCTATCCTGTACAAACAGACTCCATCCTGTACAAACAGACGCCATCATGTGCAAACAGACGCCATCATGTGCAAACAGACTCCATCATGTACAAACAGACTCCATCATGTACAAACAGACTCCATCTTACACAAACAGACTCCATCCTGTACAAACAGACGCCATCCTGTACAAACAGACGCCATCCTGTACAAACAGACGCCATCCTGTACAAACAGAATCCATCATGTACAAACAGACTCCATCATGTACAAACAGACTCCATCATGTACAAACAGACTCCATCATGTACAAACAGACTCCATCCTGTACAAACAGACTCCATCATGTACAAACAGACTCCATCTTATACAAACAGACCCTTGTACAAACAGGCTCCATCATGTACAAACAAACAGACTCCATCGTGTACAAACAGACTTCGTGTACAAACAGACTCCATCGTGTACAAACAGACTCCATCGTGTACAAACAGACTCCATCGTGTACAAACAGACTCCATCCTGTACAAACAGACTCCATCCTGTACAAACAGACCCTTGTACAAACATGCTCCATCATGTACAAACAGACTCCATCATGTACAAACAGACTCCATCATGTACAAACAGACTCCGTCTGTTTACAGACTCCATCATGTACAAACAGACTCCGTCTGTTTACAGACTCCATCATGTACAAACAGACTCCGTCTGTTTACAGACTCCATCATGTACAAACAGACTCCATCATGTACAGACTCCATCGTGTACAAACAGACTCCATCGTGTACAAACAGACTCCATCGTGTACAAACAGACTCCATCGTGTACAAACAGACTCCATCGTGTACAAACAGACTCCATCGTGTACAAACAGACTCGATCGTGTACAAACAGACTCCATCGTGTACAAACAGACTCCATCCTGTACAAACAGACTCCATCCTGTACAAACAGACCCTTGTACAAACATGCTCCATCATGTACAAACAGACTCCATCATGTACAAACAGACTCCATCCTGTACAAACAGACTCCATCGTATACAAACAGACTCCATCGTGTACAAACAGACTCCATCGTGTACAAACAGACTCCATCGTGTACAAACAGACTCCATCGTGTACAAACAGACTCCATCGCGTACAAACAGACTCCATCGTGTACAAACAGACTCCATCGTGTACAAACAGACTCCATCCTGTACAAACAGACCCTTGTACAAACAGACTCCATCGTGTACAAACAGACTCCATCGTGTACAAACAGACTCCATCGTGTACAAACAGACTTCATCGTGTACAAACAGACTCCATCCTGTACAAACAGGCCCTTGTACAAACATGCTCCATCATGTACAAACAGACTCCATCATGTACAAACAGACTCCATCATGTACAAACAGACTCCATCATGTACAAACAGACTCCATCATGTACAAACAGACTCCGTCTGTTTACAGACTCCATCATGTACAAACAGACTCCGTCTGTTTACAGACTCCATCATGTACAAACAGACTCCATCATGTACAGACTCCATCGTGTACAAACAGACTCCATCGTGTACAAACAGACTCCATCGTGTACAAACAGACTCCATCGTGTACAAACAGACTCCATTGTGTACAAACAGACTCCATCGTGTACAAACAGACTCCATCGTGTACAAACAGACTCCATCGTGTACAAACAGACTCCATCCTGTACAAACAGACTCCATCCTGTACAAACAGACCCTTGTACAAACATGCTCCATCATGTACAAACAGACTCCATCATGTACAAACAGACTCCATCATGTACAAACAGACTCCATCCTGTACAAACAGACTCCATCGTATACAAACAGACTCCATCGTGTACAAACAGACTCCATCGTGTACAAACAGACTCCATCGTGTACAAACAGACTCCATCGTGTACAAACAGACTCCATCGTGTACAAACAGACTCCATCGTGTACAAACAGACTCCATCGTGTACAAACAGACTCCATCCTGTACAAACAGACCCTTGTACAAACAGACTCCATCGTGTACAAACAGACTCCATCGTGTACAAACAGACTCCATCGTGTACAAACAGACTTCATCGTGTACAAACAGACTCCATCCTGTACAAACAGGCCCTTGTACAAACATGCTCCATCATGTACAAACAGACTCCATCATGTACAAACAGACTCCATCATGTACAAACAGACTCCATCATGTACAAACAGACTCAGTCTGTTTACAGACTCCATCATGTACAAACAGACTCCGTCTGTTTACAGACTCCATCATGTACAAACAGACTCCGTCTGTTTACAGACTCCATCATGTACAAACAGACTCCATCATGTACAGACTCCATGTACAAACAGACTCCATCATGTACAGACTCCATCATGTACAAACAGACACCATGTACAAACAGACACCATGTACAAACAGACACCATGTACAAACAGACACCATGTACAAACAGACTCCATCATGTACAAACAGACTCCATCATGTACAAACAGACTCCATCATGTACAAACGGACTCCATCATGTACAAACAGACTCCATCATGTACAAACGGACTCCATCATGTACAAACGGACCCTTCAGCAGATTTAGAGAATGGCCAGTAGAATTCAACATAAACATGAGCATGTATTAAAACCCAGCCAAATCACATGGTAATAAAGTAGTCCGTAGGAGGTCAAACGTTCAAGTAACCATCCTGTCACTCATCTGGGTGTCATTAGGTGTTCTGGGAACAGTCTCTCAATCCCTCCCTGAATCACAATATCATCATTAGCGTTGTGCAAATGGCTGTCTAGAGCCACGGTAACAAATGACAGGGACACCCAGACTGACAGGTGGCATTACGTGTTATTGTTATAATTTATCTTGCCTACATTAACCCAAACAAGTGACAAATTGTCTCATTATTCACAAATGTGTTTATGTGACAGGAAAGACACAAAATACAGAGGACGTGGTGGGTAAGAGTGTGTGTTTTTATATGTACGTGTGCTCGCGCATAAGTGTGTCATGTGACTACATAATAGTCAATTAATCTGTGCTGTCACGAACCGGCTCGTAGCCCGTAACAAAAAGGGAGACAACACAGATAAAGGAATAACTAAAATATATTTATTAACCAAAGTAAACTATATACAATTAACAATAATGTGTGTAGTAAGCAGTGTGAGTGGTTGTGTGCATAGATGGTGGTAATGAGGGGTGTTGAGGTGCCAAAATAAACACGCAACAAAATGTCACAAACAAAAATACCATTTGTCTGCATGGAGAGAGTCTCCTCAATGAATGAGGGAAAGATGTATTTATCCCTGGGACACACCCGAGCCTCCCTCCCGGCTCCACCTACCGCCATACTATTAAGGAAAACAGGAGCCAATAGAAAGAATTTGGCAGACAGAGGGGGAGGGTCGTCACAGTGCAGACAGACAGGACAGTCAGTGCAGACAGACAGGCACGTCAGTCCATTTGTGCAGACAGACAGGCACGTCAGTCCATTTGTGCAGACAGACAGGCACGTGTCATCACCAGATTATGTAATTATCCAGATCACTGTTTTTATTCTCTCTGTCACAGTCAGGGTCAACTCCATTTAAATTCCAGTCAATTCAGGAAGTCCATCCCTCATTACCTTGAACATGCTCTCTCTCCTCAAGAGCCCCTCCTTCCGACCAAGGACCCAACCGACTCCCCCATTACAAACCCCAAACCCCCTCACCGACACCCTGCCCCCCCCCCCCCCCCCCATCACCTACACCTATAGAGCAGGAGGAACTTACAACATCCATCATCATTACCACAGAGGCAACGCCCCCTACAACATCCCCTCAGCCACACCCCATCCACCAATCGCGGAGGAGCTCACGTCACCTGCCCTGACTGAGAGCCCTCCCCCCACTACAACCCCTTCCCCAACGGACCTGCCTGAGCCAATGGATGTAGAGAGAGAAGGTAAGCCAGACCCATAGAGTAGCAGTTTAGAATAGAGTAGATCTATAGCATTGAATCTAGATCTAGAAATCTTCCTGATATATTTGAAAGATTCCTGTGGTGTGGCTTCATAGAAAGATAATCTATTCCCTGGCACAAAAAGGGCTATTTAAAAAATAAAGAGGAAGTATGTTATATTGCACAATAATCACATCTGAAGTCAGAGCTGCTCATTCAATTTATATAATGACACTGAAACCCAGTTAATGTGGGCTAGCGTGAGAGAGAGGGCGCAAGGAAGGCGAAAGAGAGGGTGGAGAGAGGGGGAGAGAGAGAGCGCATTGGCAGTCGTAATAAAGGCCTTGGTTCACAGTCGTAATAAAGGCCCTGGTTCACAGTCGTAATAAAGGCTCTGGTTCACAGTCGTAATAAAGGCCTTGGTTCACAGTCGTAACAAAGGCCCTGGTTCACAGTCGTAATAAAGGCCCTGGTTCACAGTCGTAATAAAGGCCTTGGTTCACAGTCGTAACAAAGGCCCTGGTTCACAGTCGTAATAAAGGCCCTGGTTCACAGTCGTAATAAAGGCCCTGGTGCACAGTCGTAATAAAGGCCCTGTTTCACAGTCGTAATAAAGGCCCTGTTTCACAGTCGTAATAAAGGCCCTGTTTCACAGTCGTAATAAAGGCCCTGTTTCACAGTCGTAATAAAGGCCCTGTTTCACAGTCGTAATAAAGGCCCTGTTTCACAGTCGTAATAAAGGCCCTGTTTCACAGTCATAATAAAGGCCCTGTTTCACAGTCGTAATAAAGGCCCTGTTTCACAGTCGTAATAAAGGCCCTGTTTCACAGTCGTAATAAAGGCCCTGTTTCACAGTCGTAATAAAGGCCCTGTTTCACAGTCGTAATAAAGGCCCTGGTGCACAGTCGTAATAAAGGCCCTGTTTCACAGTCGTAATAAAGGCCCTGTTTCACAGTCGTAATAAAGGCCCTGTTTCACAGTCGTAATAAAGGCCCTGTTTCACAGTCGTAATAAAGGCCCTGTTTCACAGTCGTAATAAAGGCCCTGTTTCACAGTCGTAATAAAGGCCCTGGTTCACAGTCGTAATAAAGGCCCTGGTTCACAGTCGTAATAAAGGCCCTGGTTCACGGTTCAGAAACACTGGGTCCCTGAGGAGTCACTGGGAGAGAGAGAGAAGTCTGAAACAAACCACATAGAGAATGGTTTAAAGCTCATAGAGAGGGCTTGGACTTAATCAGACTTGCTTCACCATACAAAGTCATGGGTCTACAGTCACAATTTGCTTAATATTCGCCAATTAATCATTTAACTTTGTCCTTCACGTTAAACACTAGGTGGACTGTGCATAGACTTTGGGAACCTCCAACTCTACGGCATCCATATTAGGAAGTCATCAAATGTCACGACTTCCTGATATGCTGTATTACACTTGTATGATTTATGTCAAAGTGTTTTGGTGGCTGGAATGGCAGGCTGACAAGGTCTGTGAACATGGTTCTGTAGGGAGGCAGCCTGCTGTTTTAGTGTTGGGAGTCAGGAAGCTCTAGAGGGTGAAAAGCGTCAAACTGCTGCCAGTGACCAGAGCAGATGATTTGAAAGCTCCATCACTGTCCTGCTCTGCTAAGCCGTCCCCTGAATACACACACGTGCGCACATGCACAAACACGCACAAACACACTCCCACGTGCACAGTCGTAATACCCACACACACTCTTGCAGATCTAACCCCAGTTCCCTGTGCATGTCTGTGTGTGTGTTTGTGTCAGACAGTACGAGTTGAGCTGACGAGCTGATAGAGATTAATACCAGTAGGACGGTGAAACGCTCTTTCCCCCAAGGCTGAGATTAAATGCATTTATGCTTTATGTTGTGTAAGATCACCAGGTGTAACAGCAGTGTCCCTGAGAGCACCCCCAACTCATACAAATGATATGTTGGTGTGTACCCCATACAGAGGATGTGTTGGTGTGTACCCCATACAGAGGATGTGTTGGTGTGTACCCCATAGAGAGAGGATGTGTTGGTATGTACCCCATAGAGAGAGGATGTGTTGGTATGTACCCCATACAGAGGATGTGTTGGTGTGTACCCCATACAGAGGATGTGTTGGTGTGTACCCCATACAGAGGATGTGTTGGTGTGTACCCCATACAGAGGATGTGTTGGTGTGTACCCCATACAGAGGATGTGTTGGTGTGCGCCCCATACAGAGGATGTGTTGGTGTGTACCCCATACAGAGGATGTGTTGGTGTGTGCCCCATACAGAGGATGTGTTGGTGTGTACCCCATACAGAGGATGTGTTGGTGTGCGCCCCATACAGAGGATGTGTTGGTGTGTACCCCATACAGAGGATGTGTTGGTGTGTGCCCCATACAGAGGATGTGTTGGTGTGTACCCCATACAGAGGATGTGTTGGTGTGTACCCCATACAGAGGATGTGTTGGTGTGTACCCCATACAGAGGATGTGTTGGTGTGCGCCCCATACAGAGGATGTGTTGGTGTGTACCCCATACAGAGGATGTGTTGGTGTGCACCCCATACAGAGGATGTGTTGGTGTGTACCCCATACAGAGGATGTGTTGGTGTGTACCCCATACAGAGGATGTGTTGGTGTGTACCCCATACAGAGGATGTGTTGGTGTGCACCCCATACAGAGGATGTATTGGTGTGTACCCCATACAGAGGATGTGTTGGTGTGTACCCCATACAGAGGATGTGTTGGTGTGTACCTCATACAGAGGATGTGTTGGTGTGTACCCCATACAGAGGATGTGTTGGTGTGTACCCCATACAGAGGATGTGTTGGTGTGTACCCCATACAGAGGATGTGTTGGTGTGTGCGCGCATTGTGTGTACAGGCAAATGCAGCTTCCCTGTGTATGTGAGTGCATGTGTGAGGGGGTGTCAGCTATCTACTTATTCTGAAAATGGGTCAGGGGGGCGAGAGTCAGACATTAATGGTGATGGGAGGGTCAGGTTGATGAAACATGATGGCTGGGGGGGTTGGGAACTGCTGCCAGCGTTCCCTCCCAATGGGGCTCAGCAGCACAATCTGTACTGGGATCAGTCGGCGTGGAGGGGGCACTGGCTTGGGGGAATCCGCAGGGACTGTGTTAGCTACACACTAGCTCACAGGGTAAGCTCCTTCGAGGGGAATAGAGGGCTCTTGTATGTCTCTGCCAAAGAAAAAACATTGTATAGATCTCTACTATCTCTATGGTAGGCTGTCACACCACGCCCCTGTTGATAGAGAATACTTCTGGATCACTTGGATCCATGCAAAGAAACGGAAGGATTATGCAGAATAGATTTTATGGAACCCATACACCCAGTAGGGGGAGTGCTGCAGAAGCAATACCTTGTCATTGAATGGTCAATAGCCTGGCCATCTTAAATGTAGCCCGGTCATCTCAAATGTAGCCCAGTCATCTCAAATGTAGCCCAGTCATCTCAAATGTAGCCCAGTCATCTCAAATGTAGCCCGGTCATCTTAAATGTAGCCTGGTCATCTTAAATGTAGCCTGGTCATCTTAAATGTAGCCTGGTCATCTTAAATGTAGCCTGGTCATCTTAAATGTAGCCCGGTCATCTTAAATGTAGCCCGGTCATCTTAAATGTAGCCTGGTCATCTTAAATGTAGCCTGGTCATCTTAAATATACCCCGGTCATCTTAAATGTAGCCCAGTCATCTTAAATGTAGCCCGGTCATCTTAAATGTAGCCCGGTCATCTTAAATGTAGCCTGGTCATCTTAAATGTAGCCTGGTCATCTTTATATGTAGCCCGGTCATCTTAAATGTAGCCCGGTCATCTTAAATGTAGCCTGGTCATCTTTATATGTAGCCTGGTCATCTTAAATGTAGCCCGGTCATCTTTATATGTAGCCCGGTCATCTTAAATGTAGCCTGGTCATCTTAAATGTAGCCTGGTCATCTTTATATGTAGCCCGGTCATCTTAAATGTAGCCCGGTCATCTCAAATGTAGCCTGGTCATCTTAAATGTATAAAGTAAAGGAGAACGTTTCCCATGTACAACTCTTTCCCCAACTTCCCTTGGCTGATTAGTAATTCCTTGTTTAGAGGTACTTGTTAGAGAGCTCTTTGAAACTTTCTGGCTGTTTGCAATAATGATCCATTTGCACATCCTCCTTTTGGAGGTTGCAATGCTTTTTGTTCAGCTGCTAATAGTGAAGAGGCAGGAGATGCAGGAGAGACTGAGATTCCCTTTGAAGAAGAGGGGGAGGAAGGAGAGGTGAAGGAGAAAGAGACTGAAAAAGGTATAACTTGTGTATTGTAGCCTCAGTAGTATGTGTAGTAGTTCTAGTATGTGGGTACTGTAGTTCTGTGGTACTTTGCGTTGTGTAGAGAGACATGCATATCGGACTGTAAAAGACTACATCGCTCAATGTTCACAGTCACCTCCAAACCCGTTGAAGCAGAGGACAATGCGAAGAGCAAAACTCCATCTAAGACAGAACTAGAGAAAGAGGGCATGGAGGAGAAAGAGGGAGTGGAGGAGAAAGAGGGAGTAGAGGAGAAAGAGGGAGTAGAGGAGAAAGAGGGCGTGGTGGAGGAGAAAGAGGGAGTGGGGGAGGAGAAAGAGGGAGTGGGGGAGAGAGAGGGAGTGGGGGAGAGAGAGGGAGTGGAGGAGAAAGAGGGAGTGGAGGAGAGAGGGAGTGGAGGAGAGAGGGAGTGGAGGAGAAAGAGGGAGTGGAGGAGAAAGAGGGAGTAGAGGAGAAAGAGGGCGTGGAGGAGAAAGAGGGCGTGGTGGAGAAAGAGGGCGTGGTGGAGGAGAAAGAGGGAGTGGTGGAGAAAGAGGGAGTGGTGGAGGGGAAAGAGGGAGTGGAGGAGAAAAGGGAGTGGAGAAGAAGAGGGAGTGGAGGAGAAAGAGGGAGTGGAGGAGAAGAGGGAGTGGAGAAGAAGAGGGAGTGGAGGAGAAAGAGGGAGTGGAGGAGAAGAGGGAGTAGAGAAGAAGAGGGAGTGGAGGAGAAAGAGGGAGTGGAGGAGAAGAGGGAGTAGAGGAGAAGAGGGAGTAGAAGAGAAAGAGGGAGTGGAGGAGGAGAGAGGGAGTGGAGGAGAAAGAGGGCGTGGAGGAGAAAGAGGGCGTGGTGGAGGAGAAAGAGGGAGTGGTGGAGGAGAAAGAGGGAGTGGTGGAGGAGAAAAGGGAGTGGTGGAGGAGAAAAGGGAGTGGAGAAGAAGAGGGAGTGGAGGAGAAAGAGGGAGTGGAGGAGAAGAGGGAGTAGAGGAGAAAGAGGGAGTGGAGGAGGAGAAAGAGGGAGTGGAGGAGGAGAAAGAGGGCATGGTGGAGGAGAGAGGGAGTGGAGGAGGAGAGAGGGAGTGGAGGAGGAGAGAGGGAGTGGAGGAGGAGAGGGAGTGGAGGAGAAAGAGGGAGTGGAGGAGAAGAGGGAGTGGAGGAGAAAGAGGGAGTGGAGGAGAAAGAGGGAGTGGAGGAGAAAGAGGGAGTAGAGGAGAACGAGGGAGTAGAGGAGAACGAGGGAGTGGTGGAAGAGAAAGAGGGCGTGGTGGAGGAGAGAGGGAGTGGAGGAGAGAGGGAGTGGATGAGAAAGAGGGCATGGTGGAGAAAGAGGGCGTGGTGGAGGAGAAAGAGGGAGTGGTGGAGGAGAAAGAGGACTCCACCACTGAAGGAGAAGAGGGAGTGGAGGAGAAAGAGGGAGTAGAGATGAACGAGGGAGTAGAGATGAACGAGGGAGTAGAGGAGAAAGAGGGAGTGGTGGAGGAGAAAGAGGGCATGGTGGAGGAGAGAGGGAGTGGAGGAGAGAGGGAGTGGAGGAGAAAGAGGGCGTGGAGGAGAAAGAGGGCGTGGAGGAGAAAGAGGGCGTGGTGGAGGAGAAAGAGGGCGTGGTGGAGGAGAAAGAGGGAGTGGAGGAGAAAGAGGGAGTGGAGGAGAAAGAGGGAGTGGAGGAGAAAGAGGGAGTGGAGGAGAAAGAGGGAGTAGAGGAGAACGAGGGAGTAGAGGAGAAAGAGGGAGTAGAGGAGAACGAGGGAGTAGAGGAGAAAGAGGGAGTGGTGGAGGAGAAAGAGGGCATGGTGGAGGAGAGAGGGAGTGGAGGAGAAAGAGGGCGTGGTGGAGGAGAAAGAGGGCGTGGAGGAGAAAGAGGGTGTGGTGGAGGAGAAAGAGGGAGAGGTGGAGGAGAAAGAGGGAGTGGAGGAGAAGAGGGAGTGGAGGAGAAAGAGGGAGTGGAGGAGAAAGAGGGAGTAGAGGAGAAAGAGGGAGTAGAGGAGAAAGAGGGAGTAGAGGAGAACGAGGGAGTGGTGGAGGAGAAAGAGGGAGTGGTGGAGGAGAAAGAGGGCGTGGAGGAGAAAGAGGGCATGGAGGAGAAAGAGGGCGTGGAGTAGAACGAGGGAGTAGAGGAGAAAGAGGGAGTGGTGGAGGAGAAAGAGGGAGTGGTGGAGGAGAAAGAGGGCGTGGTGGAGGAGAGAGGGAGTGGAGGAGAAAGAGGGCGTGGAGGAGAAAGAGGGAGTAGAGGAGAACGAGGGAGTGGTGGAGAAAGAGGGAGTAGAGGAGAACGAGGGAGTGGTGGAGGAGAAAGAGGGCGTGGTGGAGGAGAAAGAAGGCGTGGTGGAGGAGAAAGAGGGCGTGGTGGAGGAGAGAGGGAGTGGTGGAGGAGAGAGGGAGTGGAGGAGAGAGGGAGTGGAGGAGAGAGGGCGTGGAGGAGAAAGAGGGCGTGGAGGAGAAAGAGGGCATGGAGGAGAAAGAGGGCGTGGTGGAGGAGAAAGAGGGAGTGGAGGAGAAAGAGGGAGTGGAGGAGAAAGAGGGAGTGGAGGAGAAGAGGGAGTAGAGGAGAAAGAGGGAGTGGTGGAGGAGAAAGAGGGCGTGGTGGAGGAGAGAGGGAGTGGAGGAGAGAGGGCGTGGAGGAGAAAGAGGGCGTGGTGGAGGAGAAAGAGGGCGTGGTGGAGGAGAGAGGGAGTGGAGGAGAGAGGGAGTGGAGGAGAGAGGGAGTGGAGGAGGGAGGGCGTGGAGGAGAAAGAGGGCGTGGTGGAGGAGAAAGAGGGAGTGGAGGAGGAGAAAGAGGGAGTGGAGGAGGAGAAAGAGGGAGTGGAGGAGAAAGAGGGAGTGGAGGAGAAAGAGGGAGTGGAGGAGAAGAGGGAGTGGAGGAGAAGAGGGAGTAGAGGAGAAAGAGGGAGTGGAGGAGAAAGAGGGCGTGGAGGAGGAGAAAGAGGGAGTGGAGGAGGAGAAAGAGGGAGTGGAGGAGGAGAAAGAGGGAGTGGAGGAGAAAGAGGGAGTGGAGGAGAAGAGGGAGTGGAGGAGAAGAGGGAGTAGAGGAGAAAGAAGGAGTGGAGGAGAAAGAGGGCGTGGAGGAGGAGAAAGAGGGCGTGGAGGAGGAGAAAGAGGGCGTGGTGGAGGAGAGAGGGAGTGGAGGAGAGAGGGAGTGGAGGAGAAAGAGGGCGTGGAGGAGAAAGAGGGCGTGGAGGAGGAGAAAGAGGGCGTGGAGGAGGAGAAAGAGGGCGTGGTGGAGGAGAGAGGGAGTGGAGGAGAGAGGGAGTGGAGGAGAAAGAGGGAGTGGAGGAGAAAGAGAGCGTGGAGGAGAAAGAGGGAGTGGTGGAGGAGAAAGAGGGCGTGGAGGAGAAAAGGGAGTGGAGGAGAAAGAGGAAGTGGAGGAGAAAAGGGAGTGGAGGAGAAAGAGGAAGTGGAGGTGGAGAAAGAGGGAGTGGAGGAGGAGAAAGAGGGCGTGGTGGAGGAGAAAGAGGGCGTGGTGGAGTAGAAAGAGGGAGTGGTGGAGGAGAACGAGGGAGTGGAGGAGGAGAAAGAGGGCGTGGTGGAGGAGAGAGGGAGTGGAGGAGAAAGAGGGCGTGGAGGAGAAAGAGGGCGTGGTGGAGGAGAAAGAGGGCGTGGTGGAGGAGAAAGAGGGAGTGGTGGAGGAGAAAAAGGGAGTGGAGGAGAAAGAGGGAGTGGAGGAGAAAGAGGGAGTGGAGGAGAAAGAGGGAGTAGAGGGAGTAGAGGAGAAAGAGGAGGTAGAGGAGAAAGAGGGAGTGGAGGAGAAAGAGGGAGTAGAGGAGAAAGAGGGCGTAGAGGAGAAAGAGGGAGTAGAGGAGAAAGAGGGCGTAGAGGAGAAAGAGGGAGTGGAGGAGAAAGAGGGAGTGGAGGAGAAAGAGGGCGTGGAGGAGAAAGAGGGCGTGGTGGAGGAGAAAGAGGGAGTGGGGGAGAAAGAGTGAGTGGGGGAGAAAGAGTGAGTGGGGGAGAAAGAGGGAGTTGAGGAGAAAGAGGGAGTGGAAGAGAAAGAGGGAGTGGAGGAGAAAGATTGGAAAAAGGTACAGGCCTTATCGTTGTGCATTGAATTTAGAGCGTAATGGAACATTCACGTGTAGAAGACTACTTGTTGCCATGATGTTGTGAACAGACAGAGTAATACACATTACTCAACAACTTTCAGGTAAAGAAAAGAAAATCTATGATAGATGAGGTCTGTCAAGAGCCTGCTATTGTCATAGTTCATATTAGCATGCCATTAGTTAATTGAGCCGTGACTATGATGAAGTAGCCATATGATGTGCAGTACAAAGAAACTGTCCCCTCTGTCCCACCCTGATGGTAAAAAAAATACATTCTGAGAGTACTCATGTTTCACTGGTACTCGCACACAGCCTCCCCAAAACCTGAAGCAGAGGACTCTGGGAAAAGCGAGAAGCCCTCTAGGAAAGTGGAGCGGATGGAGGAAAAGAACGAGAAGACAACAGAGAAGGAGAGATATAAAGGTTACAGCTTTCTAGCTGTGTGAAATCATTTGAGAAAGTGGGAAAAACAATATTCTCTTTCTAGCGTGACCTGTAAATTCTAGCTCATATGGGGGGGGGCAAGGCGAAGTGAACAAATTGTGATGTGTCTGTTTTTTGGACCCTTTCTGACATTCACAGTTCCCCCCCAACCTGAGGAAGAGGGCCCTGGAGAGAGAGTGGCCCTCTGAGGGACTGAGAGAAAGGGAAGCAGTGGTGGAGAAAGAGAAGGAGATTGAGGCAGAAGGTATCTGTCATTGTGTAGGATTTCAATGGACTTCATTAGTTAGTAGTTTTAGAACTCATTGTGTTGCTATGAACCAGACTGGACTAGTACAATCGTAGGTACAATAGTATAATGGATGGATGAATAGATGAATGAAAAGAGAATGAACGAAGGAACAAACAAAAACACTAATGAACAAACAAAACTAATGATGTGACATTTTAGTGCTCACAGTCTCTCCTACTCCTGAAGTAGAGGAGATGGGAAAACCTTCTGAGAAAGAAGGAGAGCAAGAGGAGAAAGAGGAGGACACAGAAAGCAACCCTGAAGGTATCTTCCCTAGATGAGTTGTACATGTATGGAGCTAGTGTGTAGTGCTAGTGAATGTATGAGTTGGTATAGACCAGTGCATAGATGTGTATAGTTCAAAAGCAAATACAAGTTGGAGTACAGTAGATTCTCCTTCAGACATGACCAGTCAATGTAAAGCTGTTGATCAGTCGAAGTCTGTCGAAGTTGGAGCTACTGGGAACAGTCAGACAGCACTAATCAACCTGTAGAGCAATAGATTTCAGATCTCTCACTCTTCCTCTGTGGTGATCCAGAGGAAGTTCCCAAACCCCCCTGAATGGGAAATCTGGGGTCAGGAGACATTAGAGCCCCCTGGGAGAGAGGAGAAGAAGAAGAAAAAGTGGGAGGAGGAAGAGAGTGAAGAGGAGGGAGAGTTTTCAAAAAAGAAAGGTAGAACTCAAGTACTGTACATTGGCTAGTGTGTAGTGTACATACCATGTAGGCTAGGATCCGGTAGACTCCACCTCTCCCAAGCCATATCCTTAATACTGTATAACTAGGTGATGACCAACCCATAAAGATGAAACTAGCTGGTTTAGAACTGCCCTCAAGCAAGATGTCTGACAAACTGTTCCATTGCAGGACATTGGGGTTCTGCTCCATAACATCACCCTTTCTAGATGTATATCTGTATGGACCTACCTCTCCATACAATGCATTTGGAAAGGATTCAGACCCCTTCACTTTTTCCACATTTTGTTACGTTACAACCTTATTCTATAATGGATTCAATTGTTTTTTTCCCCCTCATCAATCTAACACAATACCCCCTAATTACAAAGAAAAAACAGATTTTTAAATCAGTACTTTTTTGAAGCACCTTGGGCTGTCATTACAGCCTCGGGTCTTCTTGGGTATGATGCTACAAGCTTGGCACACCTGTATTTGGGGAGTTTCTTCCGTTCTTCTCTGCAGATCCTTTCAAGGAGCGTCGCTGCACAGCTATTTTCAGGTCTCTCCAGAGATGTTTGATCGAGTTCAAGTCCGGGTTCTGGCCACTCAATTCAGAGACATTCAGATCCCGAAGCCACTCAATTCAGAGACATTCAGAGACTTGTCCCGAAGCCACTCCTGGGCCACTCAATTCAGAGACATTCAGAGACTTGTCCCAAAGCCACTCAATTCAGAGACATTCAGAGACTTGTCCCGAAGCCACTCCTGGGCCACTCAATTCAGAGACATTCAGAGACTTGTCCCAAAGCCACTCCTGGGCCACTCAATTCAGAGACATTCAGAGACTTGTCCCAAAGCCACTCAATTCAGAGACATTCAGAGACTTGTCCCGAAGCCACTCCTGGGCCACTCAATTCAGAGACATTCAGAGACTTGTCCCAAAGCCACTCCTGGGCCACTCAATTCAGAGACATTCAGAGACTTGTCCCAAAGCCACTCCTGGGCCACTCAATTCAGAGACATTCAGAGACTTGTCCCGAAGCCACTCCTGGGCCACTCAATTCAGAGACATTCAGAGACTTGTCCCAAAGCCACTCCTGGGCCACTCAATTCAGAGACATTCAGATCCCGAAGCCACTCAATTCAGAGACATTCAGAGACTTGTCCCAAAGCCACTCCTGGGCCACTCAATTCAGAGACATTCAGAGACTTGTCCCAAAGCCACTCCTGGGCCACTCAATTCAGAGACATTCAGAGACTTGTCCCAAAGCCACTCCTGGGCCACTCAATTCAGAGACATTCAGAGACTTGTCCCGAAGCCACTCCTGGGCCACTCAATTCAGAGACATTCAGAGACTTGTCCCAAAGCCACTCCTGGGCCACTCAATTCAGAGACTTGTCCCGAAGCCACTCCTGGGCCACTCAATTCAGAGACATTCAGAGACTTGTCCCGAAGCCACTCCTGCGTTGTCTTGGCTGTGCGTTTAGGGTCGCTGTCCTGTTGGAAGGTGAACCTTCATGTGCCTTTTACTGAGGAGTGGCTACTCTACCATAAAGGCCTGATTGGTGGATGGTTGTCCTTCTGGAAGGTTCTCCCATCTCCACAGAGAAACTCTGGAGCTTTGTCAGAGTGACCATTGGGTTCTTGGTCACCTCCCTGACCAAGGCCCTTCTCCCCCGATTGCTCTGTTTGGCCGGGCGGCCAGCTCTAGGAAGGGTCTTGGTGGTTCCAAACGTCTTCCATTTAGGAATGATGGAGGCCACTGTTCATGGGGACCTTCAATGCTGCAGACATTTTTTGTCACCTTTTCCCAGATCTATGCCTCGACGCAATCCTGTCTCGGAGCTCTACGGTCAATTCCTTCGACCTCATGGCTTGGTTGTTTCTCTGACATGCACTGTCAACTGTGGGACCTTATATAGACTGGTGTGATCGTTTCCAAATCATGTCCAATCAATTGAATTTACCACAGGTGGACCCCAATCAAGATGTAGAAACATCTCAATGATGATGAACAGAAACAGGATGCACTAGAGCTCAATTTCGAGTCTCATAGCAAAGGGACTGAATACTTAAATATTTATGTAAATAAGGTACATCTGTTTTTTATTTAACAAATTTGCAAAAACCTTTTTTCGCTTTGTCATTATGGGGTATTGTGTGTAGATTGACTCAGGTTGGATCCAGGAAACCCATCTAAAACAAAGATTCGTTCATCTCCTAAAGGGATTCTCAAGCTCTTGATCTCAGGAGGAGAGCCTGAGGCCAGACAGTTGTATGGGATCATATACAATGATTTCAAAGGTAAGACACTGAACAAGAATAGCTAGCAGGAGAGTGACTGAGGATGCTTACAGGACACTGGAGCGCCATGGAATCCTGTTTTGTAGGCTTACCATCAGTGGTGCTAGTGGAGTAGCTAGCATTGAGTTGAGTTAGTGAAGAGTTAGTAGAGTGTTATTGAGTCAGTAGAGTGGTTTTGAGTTAGTTGAGTAGCATTGAGTCAGTAGAGCTAGTTGAATAGCATTGAGTCAGTAGAGCTAGTTGAATAGCATTGAGTCAGTAGAGCTAGTTGAATAGCATTGAGTCAGTAGAGCTAGTTGAATAGCATTGAGTCAGTAGAGCTAGTTGAATAGCATTGAGTCAGTAGAGTTAGTTGAGTAGCATGGAGTCAGTAGTAGAGTAGTATCGAAGAAAAAACAGTTTTTGGAAATGGTCTCTGTCTGAATGACCAGATTTCTGTCAAACTGTGGAAAGATTCCATCGCTCTGCATGTTTCAGTTCTTCCTTCTCTGACTGTGTCATTTCTTATCACGTTGGTATTGTTTGGCTCACAAGGTAAGCATCAAGATGTCCTAGTTACTGTCACTATCTTGTCATTGCTATCACTATTCACTGTTAAAACAAGTCAATTAGCTCCCTGTCCAACACCTCTCTTGTGTCAGATATCATTTCGTCCCCCAGATTTAACAACTGTCCAGGAATATAGGCCTACAAAACCTTCAAAATAACAGTATCTCCCTTGTTACTATTTTCTTTTACAGCCTTCCATAAATAAAGTCCCATCTTGACTTTACATATATTTGTGGAACTATGTCCCGGTGCTCTCTCTCTCTGCCGTCTGTGGAACTATGTCCCGGTGCTCTCTCTCTCTCTGCCGTCTGTGGAACTATGTCCCGGTGCTCTCTCTCTCTCTCTCTGCCGTCTGTGGAACTATGTCCCGGTGCTCTCTCTCCCTCTGCCGTCTGTGGAACCATGTCCCGGTGCTCTCTCTCTCTCTGCCGTCTGTGGAACTATGTCCCGGTGCTCTCTCTCTCTCTGCCGTCTGTGGAACTATGCCCCGGTGCTCTCTCTCTCTGCCGTCTGTGGAACTATGTCCCGGTGCTCTCTCTCTCTCTCTGCCGTCTGTGGAACTATGTCCCGGTGCTCTCTCTCTCTCTCTGCCGTCTGTGGAACTATGTCCCGGTGCTCTCTCTCTCTCTGCCGTCTGTGGAACTATGTCCCGGTGCTCTCTCTGCCGTCTGTGGAACTATGTCCCGGTGCTCTCTCTGCCGTCTGTGGAACTATGTCCCGGTGCTCTCTCTGCCGTCTGTGGAACTATGTCCCGGTGCTCTCTCTGCCGTCTGTGGAACTATGTCCCGGTGCTCTCTCTGCCGTCTGTGGAACTATGTCCCGGTGCTCTCTCTCTCTCTCTGCCGTCTGTGGAACTATGTCCCGGTGCTCTCTCTGCCGTCTGTGGAACTATGTCCCGGTGCTCTCTCTGCCGTCTGTGGAACTATGTCCCGGTGCTCTCTCTCTCTCTGCCGTCTGTGGAACTATGTCCCGGTGCTCTCTCTCTCTCTCTGCCGTCTGTGGAACTATGTCCCGGTGCTCTCTCTCTCTCTCTGCCGTCTGTGGAACTATGTCCCGGTGCTCTCTCTCTCTGCCGTCTGTGGAACTATGTCCCGGTGCTCTCTCTGCCGTCTGTGGAACTATGTCCCGGTGCTCTCTCTCTCTCTCTGCCGTCTGTGGAACTATGTCCCGGTGCTCTCTCTCTCTGCCGTCTGTGGAACTATGTCCCGGTGCTCTCTCTGCCGTCTGTGGAACTATGTCCCGGTGCTCTCTCTCTCTCTCTCTGCCGTCTGTGGAACTATGTCCCGGTGCTCTCTCTCTCTCTCTGCCGTCTGTGGAACTATGTCCCGGTGCTCTCTCTCTCTCTCTGCCGTCTGTGGAACTATGTCCCGGTGCTCTCTCTCTCTCTCTGCCGTCTGTGGAACTATGTCCCGGTGCTCTCTCTCTCTCTGCCGTCTGTGGAACTATGTCCCGGTGCTCTCTCTCTCTCTGCCGTCTGTGGAACTATGTCCCGGTGCTCTCTCTCTCTCTGCAGTCTGTGGAACTATGTCCCGGTGCTCTCTCTCTCTCTGCCGTCTGTGGAACTATGTCCCGGTGCTCTCTCTCTCTCTGCCGTCTGTGGAACTATGTCCCGGTGCTCTCTCTCTCTGCCGTCTGTGGAACTATGTCCCGGTGCTCTCTCTCTCTCTGCCGTCTGTGGAACTATGTCCCGGTGCTCTCTCTCTCTGCCGTCTGTGGAACTATGTCCCGGTGCTCTCTCTCTCTCTACCGTCTGTGGAACTATGTCCCGGTGCTCTCTCTCTCTGCCGTCTGTGGAACTATGTCCCGGTGCTCTCTCTCTCTGCCGTCTGTGGAACTATGTCCCGGTGCTCTCTCTCTCTCTGCCGTCTGTGGAACTATGTCCCGGTGCTCTCTCTCTCTGCCGTCTGTGGAACTATGTCCCGGTGCTCTCTCTCTCTCTGCCGTCTGTGGAACTATGTCCCGGTGCTCTCTCTCTCTGCCGTCTGTGGAGTAATTGGGCAGTTATATATAATTACCGTGTAACGTTTCTCCCCTAACCTTTGTTTTATAGCTGAGAGAAGCATTTTACGTGTGTGTGTGTGTGTGTATTTTATGTGACTCTCTTCTCTCCTCTCAAAACAGTCCAGAAATATTTCAGCGGCATCATCAACCAAACAATAATAAAATAATAATTTGATGGCTGATTAAACAGCTAAACTTAGACTTTTTAATGTGCATTTAAATGTGTATTTGCATAAACATGCTTGGTAAACTCCTCTTTAGAGGACAGCGATGCCTCGTAGCGCACACACACACTTTGCAGCCGACTTCTGAAGCTTAATTATGTACAAACCTCAGCCAAGAATATCACAGGAAGGATTCACTCACACACACACACACACAGTTTGGTTGGGGACGCGCTATATTGAGATTTGGTCTGTAAATACATTAATAAAACCAGGTGATTATGACATATGGGTTTTTAGCTTCCTGGTTTACCATATTAAATTAAACTTAGTTGAAGGAAGTCACCCTGTGGACTGCACAGATTGAGGAGTATAGAACAGACAGTATCATATGTACAAGCAGGTATAGCTTCTGTTCCAAATGGCACCCTATACCCTACATAGTGAACTACTTTTGACCACAGTCCTATGGGCCCTGGTCAAAAGTAGTCCACTACATAGGGAATAGGGTGCCATTTGGGATGCAGATAAGACATATCTGCATCCCTATATAAGCATCAGATCGATAGAGAATAGATGAAGACCTACTGTATAATGGGAGGTAGAAGTTGTGTCAGGAATGAGGATCTTTTTACACCAGGCCTCTAATCTTCCCTGCATTAAAACACAAACAAATCCCTGACCACAACACACACACACGACCAGCATACACATACACACACACACACACACACACACACACACACACACACACACACACACACACACACACACACACACACACACACACACACACACACACACACACACACACACACACACACACACACACGTGTGCATGTTTACACAAAACACACACAAAAAAAGCACAAATATACACACAGGCATAACACAAACAGGCAAACACACAGGACAACACACACACAACCTCCCCCCGAAATACACACACCAGTATAGACTGATGTCAGTAGAGCTTGATAAAGCCCTGTCAGCGTTCCCCTGTCTTGGGGAGGGGGGAGTTATCTGAAGTCTGTCTTTCACAAGTTGTGAGTCAGACACTAAGATAATGAATCGATGAGGATGCCTTTTGACTCGCAGATGGACAAACGATATTTGCAGCGTTCCCAAATCATTCATACACCTAAAGCTACTGTAACTGTTTCTTACAATAAGGGCCACGACGACTGGATGTGATTTCAAACAATTCTGGTGGTCCAGAGACAGTTTCTCAATGGGATCATTCTCTAGCGTTCTTTGGTCCGAACCATCCTCTAACATTCCCCACCTACTGTATGCCATGTCTCCACCATACCACAACCATCTCTATGGCTCATTATGTAATACAATATACTGTCCATTTATATGGACATTCATTTTGTGAAGTCAGCATACAAACCAATACGCTATAACACATGCAATACAGAAAACACTAGAAACTTCATTCCCCCAGTCTCTGTGGCCTGCTGTCTGGCCATGTACTGAACGTACATCTGTCCTATGTCCCACTGTTCATCACCACAACTCTCCTCTCTGTTCCCAGACTGTGAGTGCTACGACCACTAACTCTCCTCTCTGTTCCCAGACTGTGAGTGCTACGACCACTAACTCTCCTCTCTGTTCCCAGACTGTGAGTGCTACGACCACTAACGATCCTCTCTGTTCCCAGACTGTGAGTGCTACGACCACTAACGATCCTCTCTGTTCCCAGACTGTGAGTGCTACGACCACTAACGATCCTCTCTGTTCCCAGACTGTGAGTGCTACGACCACTAACGATCCTCTCTGTTCCCAGACTGAGTGCTACGACCACTAACTACCCTCTCTGTTCCCAGACTGTGAGTGCTACGACCACTAACGATCCTCTCTGTTCCCAGACTGTGAGTGCTACGACCACTAACTACTCTCTCTGTTCCCAGACTATGAGTGCTACGGCCACTAACTATCCTCTCTGTTCCCAGACTGTGAGTGCTACGACCACTAACTACCCTCTCTGTTCCCAGACTGTGAGTGGCCACTAACTATCCTCTCTGTTCCCAGACCACTAACTACCCTCTCTGTTCCCAGACTGTGAGTGCTACGACCACTAATGATACTCTCTGTTCCCAGACTGTGAGTGCTACGACCACTAATTACCCTCTCTGTTCCCAGACTGTGAGTGCTACGGCCACTAACTATCCTCTCTGTTCCCAGACTGTGAGTGCTACGACCACTAACTACCCTCTCTGTTCCCAGACTGTGAGTGCTACGACCACTAACTACCCTCTCTGTTCCCAGACTGTGAGTGCTACGGCCACTAACTATCCTCTCTGTTCCCAGACTGTGAGTGCTACGACCACTAACTACCCTCTCTGTTCCCAGACTATGAGTGCTACGACCACTAACTACCCTCTCTGTTCCCAGACTGTGAGTGCTACGACCACTAACTACCCTATTTGTTCCCAGACTGTGAGTGCTACGGCCACTAACTCTCCTCTCTGTTCCCAGACTGTGAGTGCTACGACCACTAACTACCCTCTCTGTTCCCAGACTATGAGTGCTACGACCACTAACTACCCTCTCTGTTCCCAGACTGTGAGTGCTACGGCCACTAACTATCCTCTCTGTTCCCAGACTGTGAGTGCTACGACCACTAACGATCCTCTCTGTTCCCAGACTGTGAGTAACTATCCTCTCTGTTCCCAGACCACTAACCACTAACTATCCTCTCTGTTCCCAGACTGTGAGTGCTACGACCACTAACTCTCCTCTCTGTTCCCAGACTGTGAGTGCTACGGCCACTAACTATCCTCTCTGTTCCCAGACTGTGAGTGCTACGGCCACTCTAACCGCTGCAGCTACATAGACTACCTGAACATCGTGACGTGCGTCAGCTGCAAGCACAATACCAGAGGACAGAACTGCCAGCACTGCAGACTGGGCTACTTCAGAAACGCATCTGCCGAACTAGATGACGAGGGTGTCTGCATCGGTCAGTCACAATGTGTGTGTGTGTGTGTGTGTGTGTGTGTGTGTGTGTGTGTGTGTGTGTGTGTGTGTGTGTGTGTGTGTGTGTGTGTGTGTGTGTGTGTGTGTGTGTGTGTGTGTGTGTGTGTGTGTGTGTGTGTGTGTGTGTGTGTGTGTGTGTGTGTGTGTATTGCAGAATAATCATGAGGCATTGTGTGTTACACAAACAGTATGGAATGTTGATCCACCAAGATGTCATTGATCAGAAATACAGTTTAGAGATCAGCATCTCCAAACAAACTGCCAGAAAAAAACTGCTAAACAGATAAAGACAGTAAAAACACTGACTCACTGAGATCAGACTATTAGTCCTCCTGGATTCTCTGTGGAGCTGAATGTAGATCAGACTATTAATCCTCCTGGATTCTCTGTGGAGCTGAATGTAGATCAGACTATTAATCCTCCTGGATTCTCTGTGGAGCTGAATGTAGATCAGACTATTAATCCTCCTGGATTCTCTGTGGAGCTGAATGTAGATCAGACTATTAATCCTCCTGGATTCTCTGTGGAGCTGAATGTAGATCAGACTATTAATCCTCCTGGATTCTCTGTGGAGCTGAATGTAGATCAGACTATTAATCCTCCTGGATTCTCTGTGGAG
Organism: Oncorhynchus gorbuscha; assembly: GCF_021184085.1. Lineage (NCBI taxonomy): Eukaryota > Metazoa > Chordata > Actinopteri > Salmoniformes > Salmonidae > Oncorhynchus > Oncorhynchus gorbuscha. Next base: position 71,380,893 of record NC_060183.1, on the reverse strand, counting down.
CTGAATGTAGATCAGACTATTAATCCTCCTGGATTCTCTGTGGAGCTGAATGTAGATCAGACTATTAATCCTCCTGGATTCTCTGTGGAGCTGAATGTAGATCAGACTATTAATCCTCCTGGATTCTCTGTGGAGATGAACGTAGATCAGACTATTAATCCTCCTGGATTCTCTGTGGAGCTGAATGTAGATCAGACTATTAATCCTCCTGGATTCTCTGTGGAGCTGAATGTAGATCAGACTATTAATCCTCCTGGATTATCTGTGGAGCTGAATGTAGATCAGACTATTAATCCTCCTGGATTCTCTGTGGAGCTGAATGTAGATCAGACTATTAATCCTCCTGGATTCTCTGTGGAGCTGAATGTAGATCAGACTATTAATCCTCCTGGATTCTCTGTGGAGCTGAACGTAGATCAGACTATTAATCCTCCTGGATTCTCTGTGGAGCTGAATGTAGATCAGACTATTAATCCTCCTGGATTCTCTGTGGAGCTGAATGTAGATCAGACTATTAATCCTCCTGGATTATCTGTGGAGCTGAATGTAGATCAGACTATTAATCCTCCTGGATTCTCTGTGGAGCTGAATGTAGATCAGACTATTAATCCTCCTGGATTCTCTGTGGAGCTGAATGTAGATCAGACTATTAATCCTCCTGGATTCTCTGTGGAGCTGAATGTAGATCAGACTATTAGTCCTCCTGGATTCTCTGTGGAGCTGACCAGTGTTGATGTAGTCCATCTGCAGGTGAGAGGTGGGGGGCTGGAGGAGGGTAGCAGGAGGGTGGGAAGAAGGTAGGAGGAGAGCTGGAGGAGTGTAGAAGGGGGGCACAAGGAGAGTCGGGAGGATAACCCTGTCACAGTGGGGGCAGGTCCAGGCCTTGGAGTCAGCACAAATGAGGGCCCCATTAGCTCACCTGCCAGGCTACTGGCACACAGAGACTGGCATTGAATCAATACAGGAGAGAGAGTTTTACACATGCACACATACACCAAATTAACTTAAACTTAAAAATAATTATATTTTCTAACATGCCTGCCTCCCTCCATCTCTTTCTCCATTCCTCTCCCCCTATACCCCTCTTTTTCTATCCCCCTCTTCCTCTATCTCTATCCCCCTTTCCCCAGAGTGTAACTGTAACCAGATGGGTTCTGTCCATGACCGGTGTAATGGAACAGGCTTCTGCCAGTGTAAAGACGGCGCTACGGGGCCCAAGTGTGATGACTGTTTCCCTGGGTACTACTGGAAACAAGGCTGTTACTGTGAGTATACAGGGGGAGGGGGAGATATGCACTTGGCTGTGTGTGGGGTGTAGATATGTGTGTGGGGGGGGGAAGATAGTGTGTGTATGTATGTGGGGGGGGGGTTGTGTGTGTAACACCTTAACCCTCCTCCCCCCTATCATATCCCATATGATAGGACCAGTCTCAAAACCATACAGCCCCAGCCTCCTTTTCTCTCTGAGGTTGGCTTTGGAATCCCTCCTTACTGCAGGTTGTTAGTTAGCCAATTGGGTCAATCAGTAGAGCACAGTGGATCCCATATTAGATTAAGGTGAGAGAGTAAAAAGGTTTTCGTGGCATAAATATGCATGATACACAGAGAGCTCCAGAACATAAAAGCTTTGAGCATACTTTTGTCATCATGCCCTACAAATCTTCACAGGTCTTTACGTCACACACCCGTACATGCACACACATGATGCATGCACACACGCTGTGACACACACACACTCTCTCTTGTAAACACACACTGTGTTTTAGGCCAAATATCTTGTACAGTATAAAAACTACCAGCATGTTATTTCTCACCCCGTTTACAGCTTTTTCATTCAGCCTATGATTTACAGACAACTAAGAAATGTATAAGAGACTTCTGAACCAAAATAGAGACATTACTCTGATTCAGAGAAAGTGCCTGCTCCAAAAGAACAGGGAAAAAGATGTCAGAAAAGAGAAGGCAGGTGTTATTCGTTGCTGAGCTCGAGGCTAGGATAATTCATATTTTCTTATTTCTCCCCCCCCTCTCTCTATCGATATACTTTCATTGCTCCCTTCATCTATCTTCCCCATCTTGTTATTTCTGTGGCAATACTCCTCTTCTCATCTTCCCCCGATCTCTCTCTCCTATTTTACTCCTCTTCTCATCTTCCCCCGATCTCTCTCTCCTATTTTACTCCTCTTCTCATCTTCCCCCGATCTCTCTCTCCTATTTTACTCCTCTTCTCATCTTCCCCCGATCTCTCTCTCCTATTTTACTCCTCTTCTCATCTTCCCCCGATCGCTCTCTCCTATTTTACTCCTCTTCTCATTTTCCCCCGATCTCTCTCTCCTATTTTACTCTTCTCATCTTCCCCCGATCTCTCTCTCCTATTTTACTCCTCTTCTCATCTTCCCCCGATCTCTCTCTCCTATTTTACTCCTCTTCTCATCTTCCCCCGATCTCTCTCTCCTATTTTACTCCTCTTCTCATCTTCCCCCGATCTCTCTCTCCTATTTTACTCCTCATCTTTCCCCGATCTCTCTCTCCTATTTTACTCCTCTTCTCATCTTCGCCCGATCTCTCTCTCCTATTTTACTCCTCTCTTTATTCTCTTTGCTCTTTACTCCCCCATCCTCCTTTTATCTTTCATGGAACCGTGTTGTTTTGCCACTATATCTCCCTCTCTTTCCTGTATCCCTTCAATCACCTTCCTCAACCTCCTCTCTCGCTTTATCCTCTTCTCTCCCTCTACCTCATCCACACCTTCTCTACCTCCATCCTCACCGTCTCCATCACTTCATTCACCTCTCTCTCCTTCTCCCTCCCCCTCTCTCAGCCAACGTGTGTGACGAAGAACTGCTCCCATGTCAGAACGGCGGGACGTGCTCCCAGAACCAGAAGTGTATCTGTCCCCCAGAGTTTAAGGGCGTGCTGTGCCAACAGTCACGCTGCGAGGGGGACAAGGCCTGCAACACGGCCTGTACCCCCCACCTCCTCGCCCCCCTACTGCTCTGTGTCCTGCTACCCCACCTTCTGGCCACTTTAACTGCACACTGAGTCACCTGCTGCCCCCTCAAACACAGGGGGAACTGTTGTGTGTGTGGATCCTTAGAGTAGGTTAGGTTGGGAAAGGTCTGCAAATACACACCCACACACACACACACACACAACTCACTCGGGGAACGTGTGAGAGTAAAACAAGAGAATGACTTCAGAGAGAACAGAGGAAGGTGGAGGAGAATCATACAACCAAACCCCCCGTCTCTCTCCCTTTAATCTTGAGCTGGAGGAATCTCCATTTCATACCAAATAGCATAATTATTATTAAACGAGCAAACGACTGTTCGTTTAACACTTTAAATCACTACTGTTCACTATGAAGAAAAGGGAGGAATTGCTGATGTAACACAAGTACATTTCCTTTGTCTTAATACATTGAGTTAATGTGCCCCTCTTCGAGACCCTGCACTTACTGCTCCAGACAGACAGACGGGGAGTGTTTGGCTTAGACTTGGGGAGGGCTGGGCTGCTGCTGAGGTCTATGTAGAATATACTGTAAACCAGGTTTCACATCTTCGACTCAAAATTACAGACTTGTTTTCACCTTTGACATTTTTTTATTTCATCTTCTTCAGTTGTTATTGTATGTTTATGTGCCCACCGACAGACGCTGAGATTATACATCATTATTACAATATCCAGAGGGTTATCAATATTAAGATTTTAGTCACTATAATGGTTGTTATAGGAATGAGTCGCCACAGTTTAGCAAGATTTTATCTTCACACAGTATTCAGGAGTAAAACAGAATTTAAACTTAACAGTCTGAAAGAAGAGAAAAAAAAGAAAAGTATCAATATGACATTATTTGAATAGTTTTTGTAGAGATTATTTTTGTTTGAAGTTATAATAAATGAACTATTCCAGATGAGCATTTTATTACACTGTAAACTTCACGGTAAATGTGTGTTATTTGTTTTTACTTGTACATTCTTTCAAGAGAACAAATGTGTCACGACCAAAACGGTCAGTTGTCTACTCCAGTGGAAGTGTCTAGGTTGCAGAAAAGTACAAAAAGATGAACTCATTTATTGGTAGGGGAGTGGGGTAAGTTGAGCCATCCCTTACTTCTAGGAAACCGTACACCAAATGAATCATGTGAACAAATATCTAGAAAGAGGTCATCATTTCATAGTCTGTGAAGGAAAAATCCACATGGAAAAAATGGTAAGTAAGTTAGGTAAAATAAAAAATAGATTGTCTCAAAGTCAGATGAATGTGTTTCATGATGCTTGTGTCTAAACCAAAGTAGATCGTTTTACGATTGTTTTGTACATCAGTTGGGTTCTCTTCAAGCTACAAAACGAGGTGCTAAACTTAGCATGAAAGTCCATCCTTGTAGCTGTGTGGGCTTATACAGTCAGACTGTTTGCCTTGGGGGTAAGTTGAGCCAATGGCCACCAATGATTACATTTGGTCAGTGTTTGGGATGCATATGACATTTTTTGGCCGATACTGATATCCAATATTTTCCTTGCCAAAGAACTTGACACCGATAACCAATTTAAAACATTGGAGTCATTTTAAGCATTGTAGTAGTTAAAATAGTTGAAACACACACACACACACACAACAAAGTTATTTCTTTCACTTACTTGCTGTGCCGTTTCATTGTTCATTTGTTCAGTCGTTTCATTCACAACCAAGATTTCATCATATTTTTCGTGGCATCATTACGTCATGTACCTACGTTATATAGGTCTATGTACGTCATGTACCTACGCTATATAGGTCTATGCACGTCATGTACCTACGCTATATAGGTCTATGCACGTCATGTACCTACGTTATATAGGTCTATGCACGTCATGTACCTACGCTATATAGGTCTATGCACGTCATGTACCTACGCTATATAGGTCTATGCACGTCATGTACCTACGCTATATAGGTCTATGCACGTCATGTACCTACGCTATATAGGTCTATGCACGTCATGTACCTACGCTATATAGGTCTATGCACGTCATGTACCTACGCTATATAGGTCTATGCACGTCATGTACCTACGCTATATAGGTCTATGCACGTCATGTACCTACGCTATATAGGTCTATGCACGTCATGTACCTACGTTATATAGGTCTATGCACGTCATGTACCTACGTTATATAGGTCTATGCACGTCATGTACCTACGTTATATAGGTCTATGCACGTCATGTACCTACGTTATATAGGTATATGCACGTCATGTACCTACGTTATATAGGTATATGCACGTCATGTACCTACGTTATATAGGTATATGCACGTCATGTACCTATGTTATATAGGTATATGCACGTCATGTACCTACGTTATATAGGTATATGCACATCAGCTTTGACATCGGGTTTGCACATCGGCGTTAAATTAATACCGCCCGATTCCGAAATGCTCACCGATATATTCTGCATCCCTAATGAATTTTATGCATAGTAGTTTTGCAATGTGTCATGCATATTAACTTATTGTTACAGTGCATCAAGCCCTCTGTATACACAAGTAAAACAAGCAGGGGTGTAGCCACCCTTGAGGTTCTTGAGAGAGCAGCCAATTTAGTGACATAAGAGTCCCCTTGAGCAGCAGCAAGGGATGACAAAATAGACGGAATGACACTGAAGAGGCACAATGACAAAAAAGAAAACTAACATGTGAAGGAGAGGATAGAGTAGCAGAGGCACACGAGGTCTTATCTGATGACATGGAGTCTGAGCTTGATGAACATGTCAATGATTTCAGACTGATTTCATGGGCTTAGTAGCCTCAAAATGCAGAGTCCTTGCACACTGAAACTACATACTTGTCCCAGACAACTGGTCAAGAAATGGAACGGTAAGTGATTTTGAACAGAGATCTATATCTGAATGTAGCCCTACATTTAAGATATACGATACCGCATTCCATGAATTAAACTTTGACCTACCAGCACCATGCCCTGATGTCACAGGACATCACACACTTACCCCCGAGGTGGATCCATGCTAAACTTACCCCATACCCGGGGTAAGTGGGCCAATAGACCACTGTTTAGACAACCGTTTATGTTTACATTAATTCTGATTATTTCCAGGGATACACAACATCCTGAAATACACTACATGACCAAAAGTATGTGGATACCTGGTCGTTGAACATCTCATTCTAAAACCATGGGCATAAATATGGAGTTGGTCCCCCCTTTGCTGCTATAACATCATCCACTCTTCCTGGGAAGGCTTTCCACGAGATGTTGGAACATTACTGCAGGTGAAAAATTCATGACTGTTTGATTTACAAGTATCTAGAAATTACCTCCCAGACATATTCAGACAGAAAACATAGGGCTAATGAATAAGACATGTGTAAGCAGAATAAAGACTGAGCTCAGGTGAATGGACAGAGCTGGATAAACAAAGAGTTAACCATTGGACCTATAAAAACACAACAGAAGCAGAATCCATAAGAGGGTGTACAGACTGGGTCAATAACCACTAGAACTGTAAAAACACAACAGAAACAGAATCCATAAGAGAGTGTACAGACTGGGTCAATAACCACTAGAACTGTAAAAACACAACAGAAACAGAATCCATAAGAGAGTGTACAGACTGGGTCAATAACCACTAGAACTGTAAAAACACAACAGAAACAGAATCCACAAGAGAGTGTACAGACTGGGTCAATAACCACTAGAACTGTAAAAACACAACAGAAACAGAATCCATAAGAGAGTGTACAGACTGGGTCAATAACCACTAGAACTGTAAAAACACAACAGAAACAGAATCCATAAGAGAGTGTACAGACTGGGTCAATAACCACTAGAACTGTAAAAACACAACAGAAACAGAATCCATAAGAGAGTGTACAGACTGGGTCAATAACCACTAGAAATGTAAAAACACAACAGAAACAGAATCCATAGAGTGTACAGACTGGGTCAATAACCACTAGAAATGTAAAAACACAACAGAAACAGAATCCATAGAGTGTACAGACTGGGTCAATAACCACTAGAAATGTAAAAACACAACAGAAACAGAATCCATAGAGTGTACAGACTGGGTCAATAACCACTAGAAATGTAAAAACACAACAGAAACAGAATCCATAAGAGAGTGTACAGACTGGGTCAATAACCACTAGAAATGTAAAAACACAACAGAAACAGAATCCACAAGAGAGTGTACAGACTGGGTCAATAACCACTAGAACTGTAAAAACACAACAGAAACAGAATCCATAAGAGGGTGTACAGACTGGGTCAATAACCACTAGAACTGTAAAAACACAACAGAAGCAGAATCCATAAGAGAGTGTACAGACTGGGTCAATAACCACTAGAAATGTAAAAACACAACAGAAACAGAATCCACAAGAGAGTGTACAGACTGGGTCAATAACCACTAGAACTGTAAAAACACAACAGAAACAGAATCCACAAGAGAGTGTACAGACTGGGTCAATAACCACTAGAAATGTAAAAACACAACAGAAACAGAATCCATAGAGTGTACAGACTGGGTCAATAACCACTAGAACTGTAAAAACACAACAGAAACAGAATCCATAAGAGAGTGTACAGACTGGGTCAATAACCACTAGAACTGTAAAAACACAACAGAAACAGAATCCATAAGAGAGTGTACAGACTGGGTCAATAACCACTAGAACTGTAAAAACACAACAGAAACAGAATCCATAGAGTGTACAGACTGGGTCAATAACCACTAGAACTGTAAAAACACAACAGAAACAGAAAATGTAAAATAATCCATGGTTGTACTAATCAAGTATTATTAGAAAAGCACTTATACTGGGAAAGTATATATGCAATAAATGTATTATTTTTTAGATGAACACTATGGCGCCGCCACCAATATAATCTAAACTGAAGCAGATGTGGGCGTTAACAAGCAAGAATTGAGACAAAATATTGGTGGCTCAAAGCCAAGGGGAGTTAATTATCTACATAGAGAAGAGTGACTGTGTTATTTGAAGGTGGAAACCTACAAAGCCTGAGGTCTGTAACAAGAAAAAGTCAGTTGTTCCATGGAATTCCTCAGCTCTGTTACTTTGTAATAAAGTGTATTTGAATTTACAACTTCCGGTATCTGAGCAATATTTGATTCAATATTTCCACAAACTTCCATTCAGCCACAAGAGCATTAGTGAGGTCAGGCACTGATGTTGGGCAATTAGACCTGGCTCGCAGTCGACATTCCAATTCATCTCAACGGTATATGAGGTTGAAGTCAGGGCTGTGTGCAGGCCAGTCAAGTTCTTACACACCGATCAACAAACCATTTCTGTATGGACCTCGCTTTGTGCACAGAAATAGGAAAGGTTCTTCCCCAAACGGTTTCAATAAAGTCAGAAGCACAGAATTTGTAGAATGTTATTGTGTGCTGTAGCATTAAAATTTCCCTTCACTGGAACTAAGGGGCCTAACCCAAACCATGACAAAAAGGACCAGACCATTATTCCTCTTACAAACTTCACAGTTAGCACTATGCAGTCGGGCAGGTATCGTTCTCCGGTATCTGCCAAACCCAGATGGTGAAGCGCATTCATCAATCCAGAGAACACGTTTCCACTGCTCCAGAGTCCAATGGCGGTGAGCTTTACACCACTCCAGCAGACGCTTGGCATTGCGCATGGCTTGTTTGCAGCTGCTCGGCCATGGAAACCCATTTCATGAAGCTCCCAACGAACAGTTATTGTGCTGACATTGCTTCCAGAGGCAGTTTGGAAATCAGTAATGACTGTTGCAATCGAGGACAGAAGATGTTTTACACGCTTCAGCACTAGGCGGTCCCATTCTGTGCGCTTGTGTGGCTTCCACTTCGAGGCTGAGCTGTTGTAGCTCCTAGACTACACATTTCCACTTTACAATCACAGCACTTCCAGTTTCCCGGGGTAGCGCCAGCAGGGCAGAAATTTGACGAAATGACTTGTTGGAAAGATGGCATCCTGTGACAGTGCCATGTTGAAAGTCACTGAGCTTTTCATGAAGGCCATTCTACTGCCAGTGTTTGTCTATGGCGATTGCATGGATGCGTGCTGGAATTTATACACCTGCCAGCAACAGGTGTGGCTGAAAAATCAGAATCCACTAAAGGTTGTCCACATACTTCTGTATATATAGTGTATATGTAGATATCGTTAGAAAGAATACTACATTTCCCTTGACGTAGTGATGCTGAATGTAAAAAAAATGGTTGAACATACTCCACTCTCACCTATGTAATTTCATTCAGGTCAGACATGTTTTATGCAAACAGAAAAGGAGCGGACATGATTTGTAAGTCGCTCTGGATAAGAGCGTCTGCTAAATGACTTAAATGTAATTGACACCAACACATCCAGCTCAGTTCCATTGGGAATTAGGAAGAACTGAAATTAAACCAAAAATGGCACCATAATGTCCTAACAAACATGTAAATACCCATAAGGTTCTGAGAACAAAATGACAATAATAGGCCAAAACATAATGGTCTCCACATAGAAATAGACTTACTAGAATAGGAAGACCCCTGAAACACTATTTCTATGTTTCTCCCACTAAGAGATCGTCATTGGCGTGGAAACCCAGGGTTTAAAGGATCATCCTAATGACACCCTAGGTACTGTGTGGCATCCTTTATTTGGAGTAGAATTTTATTAAAAAATAAACACTTCATTGAGAAAGTAGTTCCCCGTGTTAGTGGAGTCGGTGACATTGGATGTAAACAAGAGAACTACAGGTGAAATGCACTCACGCCGTAACAGGATGAACACATTTAGACAAAAGCACCAAGAGCACCTGGGAGGAATGAAAAAAAAAAACTACAAAAAAGTGGGTGGGTGTCAGCATGTAATAAGACAGAAAAGACATTCAGGCGGTGGTAAAATACAATCCTGTTCTAGTCTGTCTGTAAGGCATCTCTATTCTGGGCTCCGCTTCAGAAGAAGTCTGTATTGTTAACATGAAGGGCAGTGGGATGAACTGAGACGTGTGGGGGAGATCCTCTGGGAGATGGAGCACAGATCAGAGACCAGCGTGGGCGTTGTCCTGGCTGAACTGCACTGATCTAGGACCAGATTCCCCTACCACAGAGTCCTACACAAGCATTAGGAGAATGGAAACTATGGCCTTAGAGGAAAGTTGTACCTACGCCGATCAGAACTGGTGAAAGGATTGTGGTATGATGAGTTGTACCATCTACCTGTGTAAAGTGTGTAAAGTGAAAGATGCCTATAACAAAATGCACATTTTTATTTGACCACTATTTTAGCAATGGTTCAGAAAAACAAAGCATACAATGTTGACCATGGTCAATTTAGTTTCCGTAAAACTTTAGAGACGGAATCAGCTGATTGGTTTGGTGAACAATATACAATACGAACATTTTCTCGAAAGATGCAGATAAGATTCCACAAGTAGAGCCAACGCGACTCCTTATTCTGCATGTCAGAGATGCATGTTTGTTTTTTGAACGTTCCAAAACAATGAGTCCTGTTGAACATGCCCCAGGTGAACAAGCACCGATTGCAAACAAATCAAATCATTTTGCAGATTAAAATTAAATGTAAACAATTGTTCAATTTCAAATAAGAGGATTCATTTATCAACTTAAAAAATATCTACATACTTGATTTGGTTTAAACTGGCACTGTGGTTCTTTTGGGGCACACGTCTTAGAAAAACTATTTCTCCCAGAAACTATATTGCATTGAAATGAAGAAATTATTTGAACCATTACCTTCTAAACACTGGACAGTATCGTGACAGGTGACACGCAGAAGGAATAAAGCCATGTATTCTTCACTGAACCATTACCTTCTAAACACTGGACAGTATCGTGACAGGTGACACGCAGAAGGAATAAAGCCATGTATTCTTCACTGAACCATTACCTTCTAAACACTGGACAGTATCGTGACAGGTGACACGCAGAAGGAATAAAGCCATGTATTCTTCACTGAAATTACCTTCTAAACACTGGACAGTATCGTGACAGGTGACACGCAGAAGGAATAAAGCCATGTATTCTTCACTGAACCATTACCTTCTAAACACTGGACAGTATCGTGACAGGTGACACGCAGAAGGAATAAAGCCATGTATTCTTCAGGAGGTAGCTGGCCTGAAGTCCAACAGCGGTGAATAATACATATAACCTCGTCTCTGTCGACAAGAAAGGGAACTTAAAATGAGTTTTGTTGATAGAGTTGTGTGTGTGAACATGAGCTTGTGTAAATGCACAGTGTGATACAGCAAATAAAAGTGCATCCAATACCGTACAGATAAACCAGCAGAAGAAAGTGACCAGAGATGTCAAAGCTTCTCCGGGGCATAAAATGGCATTTAACTACTGTACAACATGTCTCCCTATTTAGAAACGACAACATCTGTCCCACATTCTCCAGCTACAGCGCTCACTTAAGACTACGTATGGGTCCATGTTACACATTCTAGAAAGATGCTTAATGTAACAACCAGGCCCATTTCAATCACAAAATGTAACCTTAATTGCCTCAGTTAATCAGCATCCTGGTGCTAAACAAGGACGACACTTTAAAAGCAAAATAAAACTAAAATAATTGCCTATAGTCAAATAACTATGGCTGACGAGATATACTTTTGCACTTAATATATGTTATAAGTGGAAATAGTGTGTACTTAAAATTGTAATGTAACAGCCATTCTGTTAAGTGGGCTATACTACTGATAAATAACCAGGTATCAAACATCGAGTACCAGTGACATTAGTCTTTGCGCTTTTATGAAGTCCAGAACATTTCTATACAAATGCAGAGCACGTAAGAAAATGAGATTAGGAAATTATAAAATTGTGAACCAAAAAAAGAAAATGAATAAAAGTCACAGGCACAGTGCATTACCCTGGTTACATCTCTCAGTAATAAACTGGAAACACACAAGTACCAATGTTATAGTACAAGTGCCCTTTCAAAAGGCCCCGCCCCCACTGTCCAAACAAAGGGCAGTTTTTTAGAGAGGCCAGTGGCCAACCCACATACTCCAGCCATAACAGTCATTAAACAGCTTATTACAAAAACAATTACATTTATTACAGAAATAAAATTAACTGACTTGTAAATGATACAACAGCATCATATTACTGCTTGAGATGGTGAACAGTGATGTTTTTGACTGACTGTTCGACAACCAAACTACTCTGCGTAATCTCTTGCCCTTCCACTCTCGTTCCCATTCCCTGAATTTATCAGAAAGCATACCAATAAAAAAACAAACCAAAACAGAGTCAGTGGTCAGTCCTCTCTCTCCCCCTCTTGGAGTGGGTGGGAGGGATCCATCGGGGGTCTGGGTCTCGTTTCCGGGGGTGAGTGTGTGTGTGGTGGTTGAAGGCTGTAGCACTGTAGCGATTATAGTCTCTCTGACTGGGGTCCCTCGGTGGTCTGTTGACTCCATCTCCTGGGTATGGCGCGGTGATTGGTGAACGGTGTTGCTCTCTGTCCCTCTCCCTGACAGCCCATCTCTGGTTTTGGTACCCAGTTGGGTGACGCTGTTCTGGGCTGTTGCATCCTTGTGGATCCCTCTCAGCTCGTGGGTCTCTTCTGATCTCGGCTTGTGGGAGTCTGATTCTTTCAGCTCCCGGATTCCAGTCTGGTCTATGCTGGGGTGTCTGGACTACCAGACGGGGGTCTCTGGGCCTGTCAGCGTCCTGGGGAGGGGATGCCGACCAGGGCTGCTGGGGGGAGTCCCTGCCCTGGGCGAACAGGGCTGGCTCGGAAGAGCGGCGTAGCTGGAAGGGAGCAGGCCTGGGGGGATCGGCGGTGGGACAGGGGGCAGCAGAGGGAGGGCCTGGTTCTCTGAGGGGGTAAGACGAGCTCCTGGTCAGCTCCTTTTTGAAGATCTTCCTGGCGTCCGTCTTGAAGGTCATCTCATTCGTTGATATAATGACGTCTCGTGTCGCAGCATCCTTGATGAGCGCACTCCAGTCTTGGTTTTCCTAGGACAGACACACAATCAACACGAGGCTGGAAAAGGAAATGCAACCAGACACAGGCCTCCATACAGATACAGGAGGTGGAGCCAATTACCTGGAGTGTCCGTAGATGGCCCAGAATGAACAGGCTAAACTTGGCCCGGGTGATGGTCACATTCAACCTCTGGCGATTCCCCAGGAATCTGGGGGGGTCCAGCATAGATCAGAAACTATACCCATACCCCAGGTAAGCACAGTACTCAAAGTATGAATACTACTTTGCGTAAAGCATTACATAAATCCAATTTGTTATATCATTACCAAGTATACGGCCTGGTCACATGACCTTACCAGGAAAGCTTGTACACTCACCCAATGCCGCCCTGCTCGTGGCTCGCCCTGACGCAGGAGACAATGACACAGTCCATTTCTCGGCCCTGGAAGCCTTCCACAGTGTCAACGTCCACCCTGGAATACAATTTTTCTTTTGGTCATTCTAGAGTCCCTTCACACTGCTATAGCGGGGAACAACTACAGCAGAAAGGCAATTTCTTTTGGTCTTTCTAGAGTCCCTTCACACTGCTATAGCGGGGAACAACTACAGCAGAAAGGCAATTTCTTTTGGTCTTTCTAGAGTCCCTTCACACTGCTAGCAGGGAACAACTACAGCAGAAAGGCCATTTCTTTTGGCTCTAATGATTCTGCAAGCTAAGACTACTGAAATGGCTTCCTTTTCTGGCAAATGGTTTCTTTTTACACCAGCAGTGCGAACGGACCCTGGCAATCTACTAACCTCAATGAGAATGCGCATTTATGGTGCAGCACCTGACTCACGTGAGGTTCTTGTTGACCACCTTGGCCATCTCGCGGTTGATGCGGTCCTTCTGGGCATTGTACGGCGTGATGACCCCCACCTTGACCTGCTGCTTCTCAGCCATCAGCCTCAGCAGGAACACTACCAGCTGCACCTCTTTCAGGTTGCTGAACGACCTGGTGACCAGCCAGACGGCAATCAAACAGTCATTCAACATGTATTCAGTCACAAGCACTTTTTCGCAATGTCACTAAAGGGATTGTTCAGCAAGACGTTGGGAATTGGACCAAAAATGGTTAACAATTGTTGGCCGTGGCTAGTTTAACAAAATCAAAGTGTGGATCGCAGTCACTCCCTGTCCCTAGACCAGGGGTATTCAACTCTTACCCTACGAGGTCCGGAGCCTGCTGGTTTTCTGTTCTACCTGAGAATGAATTGCACCCACCTGGCACGCCAAATCTAAATAGGTCTCTGATTACAGGGGAATAATGAAAACAAGCAGTGGAACTGGCTTCAAGGTCCAGAGTTGAGTTTGAAGGCCCTAGATCAAATGTGTCAAACTTATTCCATGGAGGGCCGAGTGTCTGGGTTTTCAGTCCTCCTTTGTACTTTATTAATTAAGGTCACCAATTAGTTAAGGAACTCCACACACCTGGTCGTCTAGGGCTTAATTGAAAAGAAAAAACAAACACACTCTGCCCTCCATGGAATGATTTTTATGTGCCCTAGAATGTTGGAGATAAGAAACCAAATGTCTAAATCATGCAAAGTCACTGAACTATCCCTTTAACATGAAGCCTACAGTAGAATGAATTAAATGGGAGAAGTCCTAGGAAAATGATCCAGAGCATTTCTTACGCTCCCTCCTTGACCTCCTGACCGTCGGTCACGTCAAACACACGGTAGGGCAGGAGAGGCCAGCCAATGTTCCCCCTCCTCTCTGCAGTCTCACTGAAGACAGGAACACACACACAAATGATAGCCTAGTGGTTAAAGAGTTGGGCCAGTAACCGAAAAGTTAGACAAAGTAAAACTCTGTCCTTCTGTCACCGAACAAGGCAGTTAACCTACTGTTCCCCGGTAGGCCATCATTGTAAATAAGAATTTGTTGTTAACTGACTTGCCTAGTTAAATCAAGGATAAATTAATAAAAAATGTACATGCAATGCTAAACGCTTAAAAAGGAGAATACCCGCAATTTACACCCTCATTTCTTGTTGTGCAGTATCAGGGCACGCAAACGACATTAAAAGATCAAAGACCCAAATACATCCTTATAGAAACTGACATGCTCTCAGTATTGTGATGTACTCATTCCAGGGTTTACATTTAAAAAAACTATTTTCTACAATATAGAATAATAGTGAAGACTATGAAATAACACATACACAAGAAAAAAGTGTTAAAATATGAAGCCACCCTTTGCCTTGACAGCTTTGCACACTTGGAATTCTCTCAACCAGCTTCATGAGGTTATCACCTAGAATTTAAATTAACAGGTGTGCCTTGTGAATTTGTAGAATTTCTTTCTTTATTGCGTTTGAGCCAATCAATTGTGCTGTGACAAGGTAATGGTGGTATACAGAACTCTGAAAGGTTTCTTCTAGTGCAGTCGCAAAAACCATCAAGTGCTATGATGAAACCAGCTCTCATGAGGACCGCTACAGGAAAGAATCTAAGTAAAATACATTTGGATTTGTTTAACAGTTTTTTTGGTTACTATATGATTCCATGTGTTATTTCATAGATTTGATGTCTTAACTATTAACTCTTGAGGATAGGGAGATGCTAGCGTCTCAACTGGCCAATTGCCAGGGGAAATGCAGAGCGCCAGATTCAAATAAAATGCTATAAAATTCAAACTTTCATTAAATCACACATGTAAGATACTCAATTAAACCTACACTCGTGAATCCAGCCAACATGTCAGATTTTAAAAATGCTTTTCGGCGAAAGCATAAGAAGCTATTATCTGATAGCATGCACCCATCTGCACCAGTAGTAAACAAAAGGGCTAGCGTAGCAGGCGCTACACAAAACGCTGAAATAAAATATATGCATTACCTTTGACGAGCTTCTTTTGTTGGCACTCCAATATGTCCCATAAACATCACAATTGGTCATTTAGTACGATTAATTCCGTCCACATATATCGACAAATGGCCATTTATAAAGCCCGTTTGATCCATAAAAAAACAGCTTAGAAAAACGCAACGTCACTACAAAATATTTCAAAAGTTGCCTATAAAAACTTTGCCAAAATATTTCAAACTACTTTTGTAATACAACGGTAGGTATTTTTAAACGTTAATAATTGATCAAATTGTAGACGGGGCAATCTGTATTCAATGCATGAACGAAAAGAAAACTCTGCTCATCACGTCTTGTGCAACTCACAAAAGGGTCCCCCGTTCCGAGTTGGCCTACTTGGCCGACAAGTAAATAACCTCAGCCATATTCCAAACACTGGCGACATCGTGTGGAAGATGTAGGAACTGAAAGTATATTTCTATTAAATTTCCAATGGCAAAGACAATACAGGGGAAATTTTTTTGAACAGTTAGTCCGATGTTTTGCCTGCTACATAAGTTCTGTTATACTCACAGACACGATTCAAACAGTTTTAGAAACTTCAGAGTGTTTTATATCCAAATCTATGAATAATATGCATATCTTATATTCTTGGCATGAGTAGCAGGAAGTTGAAATTGGGCACGCTATTTATCCTGCCCCCTAGCTTTAAGCTACAACGTAGAACAAAATACAAATAAAGGAAAGCCCTTGAAATTAGGTGTCTGAACATTCTCCGCAACATAATCAATGTTCCCTCTAAGCCGCGCTCAGTCGTACAATATCCCCGACATTGCCGCGCAGCTCCTTGGGACTGCTGCGCATTAGAAATATCAGCCCACGGAAAGCAGCACGAGATTGAACTTCGACGTAACTCTAGAGTTCTCCCTGTTAACACAATCAACGTTTCCCTTTAATGTGGCAATTGTGATAAAATCAACACTATCAAATCAAATATTATTT
The DNA here is from genome assembly GCF_021184085.1 of Oncorhynchus gorbuscha. Classification (NCBI taxonomy): domain Eukaryota; kingdom Metazoa; phylum Chordata; class Actinopteri; order Salmoniformes; family Salmonidae; genus Oncorhynchus; species Oncorhynchus gorbuscha. The sequence continues at coordinate 71,364,085 of NC_060183.1, read as the reverse complement.
GTCACCTCAGTGAAATGCTTACTTACAAGCCCTTCAACAACGCAGCAATACCCCCCCCCCCAAAAAAAAATAAACAAGTTAAGAGCAGCAGTAAAATAACAATAGCGAGGCTATATACAGGGGGGGTCCAGGTTAGTCGAGGTAATATGTACACTACTGTTCATAAGTTGAGGTCGCTTAGAAATGTTCTTGTTATTCAAAGGAAAGCACATTTGGGGCGGCAGGGTAGCCTAGTGGTTAGAGCGTTGGACTAGTAACCGAAAGGTTGCAAGTTCGAATCCCTGAGCTGACAAGGTACAAATCTGTCGTTCTGCCCCTGAACAGACTGTTCCTAGGCAGTCATTGAAAATAAGAATTCTTTCTTAACTGACTTGCCTAGTAAGCTGAAAACTGCTGTGCTGATATTAAAGAAGCAATAAAACTGGCCTTCTTTAGACTTGTTGAATATCTGGAGCATCGATTGCAGGCTCAAAATGGCCAGAAACAAATCAACTTTCTTCTGAAACTCGTCAGTCTATTCTTGTTCTGAGAAATGAAGGCTATGCCATGTGAAAAATTGCCAATAAACTGAAGATCTCATACAACGCTGTGTACTACTCCCTTCACAGACCAGCGCAAACTGGATCGAACCAGAATAGAAAGAGTGGGAGGCCCCGTGCACAACTGAGCAAGAGGACAAGTACATTAGTCTCTAGTTTGAGAAACAGACACCTCAACTGGCAGCTTTATTAATAGTACCCGCAAAACACCAGTCTCCACGTCAACAGTGAAGAGGCAACTCCGGGATGCTGGCCTAATTTTATGTTATTTTAAATGGACAAAATGGGCTTTCTTTCAAAAACAAGGACATTTCTAAGTGACCCCCAACTTAACGGTAGCAGCAGCTTAAAAGGTCAATGCAAATAGTCTGGGTAGTCATTTGATTAGATGTTCAGGAGTCTTATGGCTTGGTGGTAGAAGCTGTTAAGAAGCCTCGGACTTGGCACTCCGGCACTGCTTGCCATGCGGAAGCAGAGAAAACAGTCTATGACTTGGGTGGCTGGAGTGACGATTTTTAGGGCCTTCCTCTGACACTGCCTGGTATAGAAGTCCTGGACGGCAGGAAGCTTGGCCCCATTCGCGCCACCCTATTTAGTGCCTTGCGGTCGGAGGCCGAGCAGCTGCCATACCAGGTAGTGATGTACATATGGAACCTTTTGGAGGATCAGAGGACCCATGCCAAATCTTTTCAGTCTCCTGATGGGGAATAGGTTGTGTCATATCCTGTTCACGACTGTCTTGGTGTGTTTGGACCATGTTAGTTTGTGACGTGGACGCCAAGGAACTTGAAGCCCTCAACCTGATCCACTACAGTCCTATCAATGAGAATGGGGGAATGTTCATGTAGTCCACAATCATCTCCTCTGTCTTGGTCACATTGAGGGAGAGGTTGTTGTCCTTGCACCACACGGTCAGGTCTCTGACCACCTCCCTATAGGCTATTTCACCACTGATGTGTCATCGGCCAACTTGATGATTGTGTGCGAGTCGTGCCCTGGCCGTGCAGTCATGAGTGAACCGAGAGTACAGGAGGGGGCTGAGCACACATCCCTGGGGGGCCCCCGTGTTGAGGATCAGCGTGGCGGATGTGATTGTTACCTACCCTTACCACATGGGGGCAGCCCGTCAGGAAGTCCAGGATCCAGTTGCAGAGGAAGGTGTTTAGTCCAGGGTCCTTAGCTTGTTGATGAGCTTTGAAGGCACTATGGTGTTGAACGCTGAGCTGTTGTCAATGAACAGCATTCTCACGTAGGTGTTCCTTTTGCCCAGGTGTTTAAGGACAGTGAGGAGTGCAATAGAGATAGCATCATCTGTGGATCTGTTGGGGCGGTATGCAAATTGGAGTGGGTCTAGGGTTTCTGGGATAATGGTGTTGTGAGCCATGACCAGCCTTTCACACAGTCGTGCGGAACAGCTAATGCTCACATGCATGTTTCAGTGTTTCTTGCCTCGAAGTGAGCATAGAAGTTAGTTAGCTCGTCTGGTAGGCTCGGGTCACTGGGAAGCTCACAGCTGTGCTGCCCTTTGTAATCTAATAGTTTGCAAGCCCTGCCACATCCGACGAGCGTTAGAGACGGTGTAGTACGATTCGTTCTTAGTCCTGTATTGACTCTTTGCCTGTTTGATGGTTCGGAGGAGGGAATAGAGGGATTTTTTATAAGCTTCCGGGTTAGAGTCCCGCTCCTTGAAAGCGGCAGCTCCACTATTTAGCTCAGTGTGGATGTTGCCTGTAATCCATGGCTTCTGGTTGGAGTATATACATAATATTAGCCACTTTCAAAGCAACATACTGAAACAAAAAATAACTATGCAGGAGATTTTGTTGTAGGCCAAATTCAGTGTAGGATTCTATTGCAATTCTAACTCAGCCGGTACTCACAGACCTGAGCGGCATAACCAAATCAGAGCTGCGATAGGCCACTATGCAAAAAGACCTTTGTCATATATGGATCTGTGCCATTTATGTTGAACTGGACGGTGTTTACAGCATGAGCAGTCGTGAGGAGATGCACTTGTTTTGAGATCAAAGCCAGAGCTGCATTTAGCCATGTGTGCAAATATTTTTCATTTCCTTTGCTAGTTAGTGAGTTACTATCCCAGTTATAGATAATTTGTAGGCAGCAATAGGGGAGTGATTGCTTCCTCAAAAAGCTATTTGAAAAGCAAGTCAAGTAAAGAACATTTTTGTCTTGAAGGGGCAGTGTTGTATTTTGAGACAGGCTTGAATAAGCCAAGTAGCCAATAGGCAGAGGCTATTGGAATAATAATGCATTTATTTTGTTAAGTGGTTTCTTGCATCAAACAACATTTTCAGTCACCTTGTCTGAAGGACAAGTGGATAAACAGGTTAACGTCAACTGAAAAGTGGTGATACATATGTATTCACCAATTTTGCTATGAAGCCCCTAAATAAGATCTGCCACAACCAATAACCTTAACCCGTTAATCCTACCCCCTACTTTTTCGAACATTCTGTTAAAAATCGCGCAACATTTCAGCGCCCTGCTACTCATGCCAGGAATATAGTATATGCATATGATTAGTATGTGTGGATAGAAGACACTCAGACGTTTATAAAACTGGTTAAATCACGGCTGTGACTATAACAGAACGTGCGTTTCATTGAAAAGCGCAGGAAAATCTGATCACTGAAAATGGAAATATATATCCATGCGCGACTTGAACCCATTGATAAAGGTGAACCACATTTAATGGGGCTGAGGTTGCAATTACCTACAGCTTCCACACGTTGTCTAGAGTCTTGTCATTTGCCAAGGCTTTGTTTCTTGGTCAAACAGACGCAAGGCAACGCATTTCCTCCGGTCTCCGACCGGATATTTTGGTTGAGAATTACCTGGACATTTTTTCCAGACGGACAGCTAAAGAATATACTTCGCCTCGTGATCAATTTGATCGCTTATTAACGTTTAATAATACCTAAAGTTGCATTACAAAAGTATTTAAGTGTTTTGTGAAAGTTTATCGTCAACTTTTTTAATTTAAAAAAATGACGTTACGTTATAAGACGCTATTTTTTTCCGTTTATCACACAGTCTTCATAAATCGATATCTAGGCTATATATGGACCGATTTAATCGAAAAAAAAGACCCAATAGTGATTATGGGACATCTAGGAGTGCCAACAAAGAAGATGGTCAAAGGTAATGAATGATTTAGATTTTATTTGTGCGGTTTGTGTAGCGACGACTATGCTAATTATTTTGTTTACGTCCCCTGCGGGTCTTTTGGGGTGTTACATGCTATCAGATAATAGCTTCTCATGCTTCGCCGAAAAGCATTTTAAAAATCTGACTTGTTGCCTGGATTCACAACAAGTGTAGCTTTAATTCAATACCCTGCATGTGTATTTTAATGAACGTTTGAGTTTTAACTAGTACTATTAGCATTTAGCGTAGCGCATTTGCATTTCCAGATGTGACGCCTGCGTGCCAGGTAGGACCAAGAGGTTAAGTCACATAATTATTTAAATAAAGTCCACCTGTGTGCAATCTACGTGTCACATGATCTGTCACATGATCTCAGTATATACACGTTCTGAAAGGCCCCAGAGTCTGCAACACCAAGCAAGCGGCACTATGAAGACCAAGAAACTCTCCAAACAGGTCAGGGACAAAGTTGTGGACAAGTACAGATCAGGGTTAGGTTCTTAATTTTTTTTTGCAAACTGAACATCCTACGGAGCACCATTAAAATGGAAAGAATATGGCGCCACAAACCTGCCAAGCGAGGGCCGCCCACCAAAACTCACAGACCAGGGAAGGAGGACATTAATCAGAGGCAACAAAGAGACCAAAGATAACCCTGAAGGAGCTGCAAAGCCCCACAGTGGAGACTGGAGGATCTGTCCATAGGACCACTTTAAGCCGTACACTCCACAGAGCTGGGATTTACAGAAGAGTGTCAAAAAACACATTTGGTGTTCGCCAAAAGGCATGTGGGGAAACTCCAAACATATGGAATGTACTCTAGTCAGATGAGACTAAAATTGAGCTTTTTGGCTATCAAGGAAAATGCTATGTCTGGTGCAAACCCAACACCTCTCATTACCCAAGAACAGCATCCCCACAGTGAAGCACAGTGGTGGCAGCATGTAGCTGTGGGGATGTTATCCATCGGTAGGGACTGGGAAACTGGTCATAATTGAAGGAATGATGGATGACGCTAAATACAGGGAAATTCCTAAAGGAAACCTGTTTCAGTCTTCCAGAGATTTGAGACTGGGACAGAGGTTAACCTTCCAGCAGGACAATGACCATAAGCATACTGCTAAAGTAACACTTGAGTGGTGTAAGGGGACACATTTAAATGTCTTGGAATGGCCTAGTCAAAGCCCAGAACTCAATCCAATTGAGAATCTGTGGTATGACTTAAAGATTGCTGTACACCAGTGGAACCCATCCAACTTAAAGGAGCTGGAGCAGTTTTGCCTTGAATGGACTAAAATCCCAGTGGCTAGATGTGCCAAGCTTACAGAGACATACCCCAAGAGACTTGCAGCTGTAATTGCTACAAAAGGTGGCTCTACAAAGTGTTGACTTATTGTTTGGGGGGGGGGTTGATTAGTTATGAACGCTCAAGTTCTGTTTTTTTGGTCTTATTTCTTATTTCCACCAAAGTGGTAGGCATGTTGAGTAAATCAAATGATACAAAACATTTTTAATTTAATTCCAGGTAGTAAGGAAACAAAATAGAAAAAATGCCAAGGGGGGTGAATACTTTCACAAGCCACTATATGTGTACAACATTAAAGACCTACATCACTATACCGTGTGTCAGTTTCAAAAATGTTTTTTGCATGCCCTGATACTGCACAATGATTAAGTGAATTGCGGCTGGGGTAGGTTTCTCAAAAACGAGACAAAACTAGAAATAAAATAAAGTGTCTGGAAACCTCCATAGCATTAACATAAAAAAACAGTCTCCATTAATAATGCAGCACTGTGCACACCATTACACTCAAACAAATTGTGTTCAATGATAGGTGCATTAAGTTGTAATTAAATATTTGCTCACAATCTCTCCAGGTTTAGGAACATGAAAACCATAACTAGACAATTCATTCCTACTGAATCAAGTCCGTGTGTCTTAAAGGCGTGGGCAGGGAGGGAACCTACCTGTCAGTTTTAAGGGCCTTGCAGTAGATGTGCTTGGAGGGGAACTCGCAGATTTCGGGGTGCATGCGGTACTGGCAGCTAAGGAAGACCACAGGGCTGGGCTTCTTGTTCTCCTTACAGTAGCGAGCCAGGTTCTTCACCAGCCGAGCCATCAGGGACTGGCCGTACTTCAACTCCTTCGCTTTCTGACAGAAGACAAATCACACATTTAAATGCAACACTTAATCTACCTAACACTAAACCTTTTAATGTACAGTACCAGTCAAAAGTTGACACCTACTCATTGGAGGATTTCTTTATGTTTACTATTTTCTACATTGTAGAATAATAGTGAAGACATCAAAACTATGAAATAACACATGGAATCGTGCAGTAACCAAAAGTTTTCAATCAAAATATATTTGGGATTCTTCAAATTAGCCACCCTTTGCCATGACGACAGCTCAGCACTCTTGGTCTTCTCTCAACCAGATTCACGAGGTATGCATTTCAATTAACATGTGTACCTTGTTAAAAGTTCATTTGTGGAATTTCTTTCCTTCTTAATACGTTTGAGCCAATCAGTGTTGTGACAAGGTAGGGGTGGTATACAGAAGATTAACCCATAAGACCCAGTCCATATGATGGTAAGAACAGCTCAAATAAGCAAAGAGAAATGACATTCCATTATCACTTTAAGACATGAGGGTCATTCAACAATTTCCAAAACGTTACAAATTTTCAAGCACACTTGCAAAAACCATCAAGCACTGATGAAGAACCTGGCTCTCATGAGGACCGCCACAGGAAAGGAAGACCCAGAGTTACTTCTGCTGCAGAGGATGAGTTCATTAAAGTTACCAGCCTCGGAAATTGAAGACTAAATAAATGCTTCAGAGTTCAAGTAACAATCAACTGTTCAGAGGAGACTTCGTAAGTCAGGCCTTCATGGTCAAATTGCTGCAAAGAAAATCACTATGTGACCAAGAAGGAGAGCAATGGAGTTTTGCATCAGATGACCTGGCCTCAATCCAATTCAGATGGTTTGGGTTGAGTTGGACCGCAGAATGAAGGTAAAGCAGCCAACAGGTGCTCATCATGTGGGAACTCCTTCAAGACTGTTAGAAAAGTGTTCCAGGTGAAAACCTCATGAAGCTGGCTGAGCGAAAGCAAAGCTGTCAAGGAAAAGGGTGGTTACATTGAAGTACTGCAAATATAAAATATATTTGGATTTGTTTAACACTTTTTTGGTTACTACATGATTCCATGTGTTATGTCATAGTTTTGATGTCTGTACCATTTTTCTACAATGTAGAAAATAAAGAAATGTAATGGATATCTATATGGGGAGAAACAAGCAGCCAGGGGAACAATGAAAATACACAGTTTCTGTTTAATTGTTAGTCAGAATGATTGACCCGAGAAGTGTTGAAAGACTCACATGAGTAAGAAAAGGGGCGGCAGGTAGCCTAGTGGTCAGAGCGTTGGACCAGTAAAGACCGACAAGGTAAAAATCTGTCCTTCTGCCACAGAGCAAGGCAGTTAACCCACTGTTCCCCAGTAGGCCGTCATTGTAAATAAGAATTTGTTCTTAACTGACTTGCCAAGTAAAATAAAAATCTCTTGTAGGTGTATTTTCAGGTAGTGACAGTGAGCTGCAGTACCTGGGAGATAACCGTAGGGGGCAGTTGATGGGGGGTCTCCCACCAGGATGAGGGCGTTGCAATGGTAGAGCAAAGGGATGAGTGTCTCCGTCTCGGTGGCCTGCCCTGCCTGCAACACACAACGAAATGTGTTGGGGGGGGGGGGGGGGATGCTCTTGGTTTCTCACATTCATACTGAGGCAGTGTGAAGGTGTTTTCATATAGTGCATTCAAAAAATATTCAGACCACTTGACTTTTTCCCACATTGCTACATTACAGCCTTACTCTAAAATAGTTTGGAAGTGTTTTTCCCCGCCTCAATCTACACACATCAATGACAAAACAAAAACAGGTAGATTTTTTGCAAATGTTTTAAATTATAAACTGAAAATTCACATTTACATAAGTATTCAGACCCTTTAATCAGTTGAAGCACCTTTGGCAGATATTACAGCCTAGTATTCTTAGATATGACGCTACAAGCTTGACACGCCTGTATTTGGAGAGTTTCTCCCATTCTTCTCCGCAGTTCCTCTCAAGCTCTGTCAGGTTGCATGTGAAGGGACTGCACAGCTATTTTCATGGCCCCTCCAGAGATATTGGATCGGGTTCAAGTCCGGGATCTGGCTGGGCCACTCAAGGACAGAGACTGTCCTGAAGCCACTCCTGATTTGTCTTGGCTGTGTGCTTAGGGTCATTGTCCTGTTGGAAGGTGAACTTTTGCCCCAGTCTGAGGTCCTGGGAGCTTTGGATGAGGTTTATAAATCAGGGATCTCTGTACTTTTCTCTGTTCATTTTTCCCACAATCCTGACAAGTCTCCCAGTCCCTGACACCAAAAAACATCTCCACAGCATGATGTTTCCTCCAGACGTGACACTTGGCATTCAGGCCAAAGACTACAATCTTGGCTTCTTCAGACCAGAGAATGTTTCTCATGGTCTGAGATTCAGGTTCTTGGTCACCTCCCTGACTAAGGCCCTTCTCCCCCGACTGCTCGGTTTGTATAATTCCTATAATTATAATAAGTATAATTCCTATAATAACTACAACCTAAAACGTCTTACCTGGGAATATTGAAGACTCATGTTAAAAGGAACCACCAGCTTTCATATGTTCTCATGTTCTGAGCAAGGAACTTAAACGTTAGCTTTCTTACATGGCACATATTGCATTCTTACTTTCTTATCCAACAGTTTGTTTTTGCATTATTTAACCAAATTGAACATGTTTCATTATTTATTTGTGGCTAAATTGATTTTATTGATGCATTATATTAATATGGTCGAATCCAGAAACTTTCATTTTGAAAACAAAATGTTTATTCTTTCAGTGAAATACGGAACCGTTACATATTTTATCTAAAGGGTGACATCCATAAGTCTAAATACTGCGGTTACATTGCACAACCTTCAATGTTATGTCATAATTACGTAAAATTCGGGCAAATTAGTTCGCAACGAGCCAGGCGGCCCAAACTGTTGCATATACCCCGACTGTGTGCAATGAATGCAAGAGAAGTGACAATTTCACCTGGTTAATATTGCCTGCTAAACTGGATTTCTTTTAGCTAAATATGCAGGTTTAAAAATATATACTTCTGTGTATTGATTTTAAGAAAGGCATTGATGTTTATGGTTAGGTACACGTTGGAGCAACGACAGTCCTTTTTCGGAATGTGCACCGCATCGATTATATGCAATGCAGGACAAGCTAGATAAACTAGTAATATCATCAACCATGTGTAGTTAACCAGTGATTATGATTGATTTTTATAAGTGTAATGCTAGCTAGCAGCTTACCTTGGCTTCTTACCGCATTCGCGTAACAGGCAGTCTCCTCGTGAGGCAGGTGGTTAGAGCGTTGGCCTAGTTAACCGTAAGGTTGCAAGTTTGAATCCCCAAGCTGACAAGGTAAAAAAATCTGTTGTTCTGCCCCTGAACAAGGTAGTTAACCCACTGTTCCTAGGCCGTCATTGAAAATAAGAATTTGTTCTTAACTGACTTGCCTAGTTAAATAGTGTTAAAAGTATTTTTTTTTTTTTTAATCGGCGTCCAAAAATACCAATTTCCGATTGTTATGAAAACTTGAAACCGGCCCTTCCGATTAATCGGTCGACCTTTAATATAGATAGTTGTTTGCCTTTCCAAATCATGTCCAATCAATTGAATTTACCACAAGTGGACTCCAAGTTGTAGAAACATCAATGATGATCAATGGAAACAGGATGCACCTAAGCTCAATTTCAAGTCTCATAATAAAAGGTCTGAATAATTACGTAAAACTGGCCCTTTAAGAGCTTGCAAATTATTTTGTACCTCGTGATATTCAAACCCCATAATCAGATAAATAGCCTATGAAGTTATTTTGTAGCCTCCACACATATTTTGGCATGTCTGTGTGTGAGTCCTTGACAATCACTAATCAATGTCCAAAAACGGCACAATTTATTTCTGCTTCTCATATGTGGCACCAATGTGAGTTATGGGTGCTGCAGCAGCCTAGTGTGCTTGCACACCGTGAGTCTACAGCACCACTTTGGTAGATGGAACAACTATTGAAATGCGGCCAAAGTATAAGAGCTCCAAAATCTGACCTCGTCCACGATGACGCAGCTAAAGGGTTTGTGTCCCAGGCGCCGGAACGCCGACTCCAGGACGGTGCTGCCGCTGGTGCTCAAGGTGCAGCAGACAACATGGGCATCTTGCAGTACCTGGGCCTGGGTTTCCTGCTTCCTAATGCGAAACTGATAGTGGGAGGAAGAAGAGAGAAAAATGTAGAGAACGAGTTCGACAGAAAGAGGGAAGAGAAAGCATGAGGGTTATGAGAGAAAGAAGCATTTCTAATTAGAAGTCTTTCCCATCAAATTAGTTTTTCTCCCTTTCTTTAATCCATCCTGAATAATAACGCCTCTAATGACTCCTTATACACATGACAACGTTGCTAAGGTCATCCATGTACACTACCGGTCATATTTAGAACACCTACTCATTCAAGGGTTTTTCTTTATTTTTACTATTTTCTACATTGTAGAATAATAGAAGACATCAAAACTATGAAATAACACAAGGAACCATGTAGGAAGCAAAAAATGGAAATATATATTTTTAGATGAATCTTCAAAGTAGCCACCCTTCGCCTTGATGACAGCTTTACACACTTGGCATTCTCTCAACCAGTTTCACCTGGAATGCTTTTCCAAAAGTCTTGAAGGAGTTCCCACATATGCTGAGCACTTGGCTGCTTTTCCTTAACTCTGTGGACCGACTCAGCCCAAACAATGTCACTTTCATTGAGGTCGGGGGATTGTGGAGGCCAGGTCAGCTCTCCTTGGTCAAATAGCCCGTAGACAGGAGGTGTGTTGGGTTATTGTCCTGTTGAAAAACAAAACGATAGACCCACGTTGCGCAAACCATATGGGATGGCGTATTGCTTCAGAATGCTGTGGTAGCCATGCTGGTTAAGTGTGTCATGAATTCTAAATAACCTCCATGCTTTACGGTGGGAAATAGACATGTGGAGACCATCCATTCACCCACACCGCATCTCACCTCACCCATCCATTCACCCACACCGCATCTGGAACCAATAATCTCCAATTTGGACTCTAGAACAAAGGACAAATTCCCACCGGTCTAATGTCCACAGCACATGTTTCTTGGCCTAGGCAAGTCTCTTATTGGTGTCCTTCAATCGTGGTTTCCTTGCAGCAATTCGACCATGAAGGCCTGATTCACGCAGTCTCCTCTGAACAGTTGATGTTGAGATATGTCTGTTACTTGAACTCTGTAGCATTCATTTAACCTGCAATTTCTAAGGCTGGTAACTTTAATGAACATATCCTCTGCAGCAGAGGAACTCTGGGTCTTCCGTTCCTGTGGCGGTGCTCGTGAGAGCCAGTTTCATCATAGCGCTTGACAGTTTCTGCAACTTCACTTCAAGAAACTTTAAAAGTTCTTGAAATGTTCCACATTGATTGACCTTCATGTCTTAAAGGACTGTCATTCAACTTCGCTTATTTCAGATGTTTCTTCCATAATTTGGACTTGGTCTTTTACCAAATTGAACTTTCTTTTGTATACCCCCCTACCTTGTCACAACACAACTGATTGCCTCAAACACATTAAAGGAAGAAATTGCACAAATTAACAAGGCACACCTGTTAACCTCTTGCTCCTACCTGGCACGCAGGCGTCCCATCTAGAGCTCTGGAAATGCAAATGCGCTACGCTAAATGCTAATAGTATTAGTTAAAACTCAAACGTTCATTAAAATACACATGCAGGGTATTGAATTAAAGCTACACTCGTTGTGAATCCAGGCAACAAGTCAGATTTTTAAAATGCTTTTCGTCGAAAGCATGAGAAGCTATTATCTGATAGCATGTAACACCCCAAAAGACCCGCAGGGGACGTAAACAAAATAATTAGCATAGTCGGCGCTACACAAACCGCACAAATAAAATATAAAACATTCATTACCTTTGACCATCTTCTTTGTTGGCACTCCTAGATGTCCCATAATCACTATTGGGTCTTTTTTTCGTTTAAATCGGTCCATATATAGCCTAGATATCGATCTATGAAGACTGTGTGATAAACGGAAAAAAATAGCGTTTCATAACGTAACGTCATTTTTTTTAATTCAAAAAGTCGACGATAAACTTTCACAAAACACTTCAAAATACTTTTGTAATGCAACTTTAGGTATTAGTAAACGTTAATAAGCGATCAAATTAATCACGAGACAAAGTGTTTTCTATAGGGGTCCGTCTTGAAATACTGTCCGTGTATTTCTCATCCAAAATATCCGGTCGGAGACCTGAAGAAAAAGCCTGTCTCTTGTTCGTTTGACCAAGAAACAAAGAATTGGCAAATGACAAGACTGTTGACATCGTGTGGAAGCTGTAGGTACTGCAACCTCAGCCCTATTTAATGTCTTTCGCCCATAACAATGGGTTGAAGCGGCGGATGGATATATTTTTCCACTTTCAGTGATCAGATTTTCCTGCACTTTTCAATGAAACGCACGTTCTGTTAAAGTCACAGCCGTGATTTAACCAGTTTTATAAACATCTGAGTGTTTTCTATCCACACATACTAATCATATGCAAATCAAATCAAATTGTATTTGTCACATACACATGGTTAGCAGATGTTAATGCGAGTGTAGCGAAATGCTTGTGCTTCTAGTTCCGACAATGCAGTGATAACCAACAAGTAATCTAACTAACAATTCCAAAACTACTGTCTTATACACAGTGTAAGGGGATAAGGAATATGTACATAAAGATATATGAATGAGTGATGGTACAGAGCAGCATACAGTAGGTGGTATCGAGTACAGTATATACATATGAGATGAGTGTGTAGACAAAGTAAACAAAGTGGCATAGTTAAAGTGGCTAGTGATACATGTATTACATAAGGATGCAGTCGATGATGTAGAGAACAGTATATACATATGCATATGAGATGAATAATGTAGGGTAAGTAACATTATATAAGGTAGCATTGTTTAAAGTGGCTAGTGATATATTTACATCATTTCCCATCAATTCCCATTATTAAAGTGGCAGGAGTTGGGTCAGTGTCAATGACAGTGTGTTGGCAGCAGCCACTCAATGTTAGTGGTGGCTGTTTAACAGTCTGATGGCCTTGAGATGGAAGCTGTTTTTCAGTCTCTCGGTCCCAGCTTTGATGCACCTGTACTGACCTCGCCTTCTGGATGATAGCGGGGTGAACAGGCAGTGGTTCGGGTGGTTGATGTCCTTGACGATCTTTATGGCCTTCCTGTAACATCGGGTGGTGTAGGTGTCCTGGAGGGCAGGTAGTTTGTCCCCGGTGATGCGTTGTGCAGTCCTCACTACCCTCTGGAGAGCCTTACGGTTGAGAGCATTTGCCGTACCAGGCGGTGATACAGCCCGCCAGGATGCTCTCGATTGTGCATCTGTAGAAGTTTGTGAGTGCTTTTGGTGACAAGCCGAATTTCTTCAGCCTCCTGAGGTTGAAGAGGCGCTGCTGCGCCTTCTTCACGACGCTGTCAGTGTGAGTGGACCAATTCAGTTTGTCTGTGATGTGTATGCCGAGGAACTTAAAACTTGCTACCCTCTCCACTACTGTTCCATCGATGTGGATAGGGGGGGGGGGGTGTTCCCTCTGCTGTTTCCTGAAGTCCACAATCATCTCCTTAGTTTTGTTGACGTTGAGTGTGAGGTTATTTTCCTGACACCACACTCCGAGGGCCCTCACCTCCTCCCTGTAGGCCGTCTCGTCGTTGTTGGTAATCAAGCCTACCACTGTTGTGTCGTCCGCAAACTTGATGATTGAGTTGGAGGCGTGCGTGGCCACGCAGTCGTGGGTGAACAGGGAGTACAGGAGAGGGCTCAGAACGCACCCTTGTGGGGCCCCCGTGTTGAGGATCAGCGGGAGATGTTGTTGCCTACCCTCACCACCTGGGGGCGGCCCGTCAGGAAGTCCAGTACCCAGTTGCACAGGGCGGGGTCGAGACCCAGGGTCTCGAGCTTGATGACGAGCTTGGAGGGTACTATGGTGTTGAATGCCGAGCTGTAGTCGATGAACAGCAGTCTCACATAGGTATTCCTCTTGTCCAGGTGGGTTAGGGCAGTGTGCAGTGTGGTTGAGATTGCATCGTCTGTGGACCTATTTGGGCGGTAAGCAAATTGGAGTGGGTCTAGGGTGTCAGGTAGGGTGGAGGTGATATGGTCCTTGACTCGTCTCTCAAAGCACTTTATGCATATACTATATTCCTGGCATGAGTAGCAGGGCGCTGAAATGTTGCGCGATTTTTAACAGAATGTTCGAAAAAGTAGAGGGTCGACTGAAGAGGTTAACTGAAATGCATTTCAGGTGACTACCTCCTGAATCTGGTTGAGAAAGCCAAGAGTGTGCAAAGCTGTCATCAAGGCAAAGGGTGGCTATTTGAAGAAACTAATATATTTTGATTTAACACTTTTTTGGTTACTACATGATTCCATATGTGTTATTTCATAGTGTTGATATCTTCACTATTATTCTACAATGTAGAGAATCATAAACAAAGAAAAACCATTGAATGAGTAGGTGTTCTAAATCTTTTGACATGTAGTGTATATAATGGTCATGTGATTGAGGGCCTTACTTTTTTGAGTTGGAGGCTGAGTGTCTCTCTCTCTTGGAGCATTCTGGACTTCTGTGCTGCCAGCTCATGGTACTACACACCAGCCAATGGAAGACGCAGGAAGAGAAATCATTAAAAGCAGAAAAATGTAAAAACATGCCATTCCATCATATTTTTAAAGGTATTTTAAGGATTGGGGCAATCCCACTCCTTTTGCAATTTCTAATTGAAGAGATAGTAAAGCGTTGGTAAGATAGGGGAGATTGAAAGAGGGTGAGTCAAAGGGCAGTGGGCTGGAATCGAACCCATGTCGACTGTAAACGCATCTGAACAGAGGCCCATAATTAAAGTAAGAGCCCACAGAGTAGAACAGTAGGTGTGGCCAGCCTTCTGGTAGCCTCTGCTGGGTGAAGCATGCATGTACCATTTCCTCTTTCTTTTGCAGTTTTGGCAATATCTTGGAGATCTTGTCTATGTTCTCGTCCAGCTGTGCTCTGCGCCGGTGGATGTCTGAGTCCTGTGACATCTGGGCCCTTTCTGCAGGTGAAAAGGGACAACACACATGTTTTTTATTGAAGTGATTTGAGGAAGCCGTGTGCATACTTGTGCCCGCGCACGCTCTCCAGACTCACGTGTTTTGTTTTTCACCTGACTGTCCAGGCTAAAAGGTTTTAAATTCTTGGAGATTGTCCTTTCGTTCCCAAGCCTCACCAGATTGATGTCCCCACAGTTACCTTTAAGAAAGCCATCCAGGACAATGTCAACTTCACCATATCAGTTCCGTGAAACAATCATTTGTGGTTGAATTGCCTTTTAACGTTTACCCATTTAAATTTTTCCAAATAGGCATATTTCATTAATCTATTTCAGTTTCCCAATTCATGAGGATTTCCATAGTTGAGGTAGCGTACCCTGGATGTTCCTGCACTTCTCCTTGAAGACCGGGATAATCTTCTTCATCAGGTTGTCGATGGCGGCGTTGGACGGGGCACACAGGAGGACCCTCATGCGGCGGGGTTCAGAATGCCTGTTTACTGGAGGAGTCATGCTCTGTACTCCCTGGATATGGTCATGAGAATGAGGGGAACACAGGGAATTATATGAAAGTTAGAATTTCACAATGCCCTTAAGCCAAGGTTATTCAATAGGAAATAAAAATAAACACTAAAGAACACGAGAGCAAAAGAAAAGTTCATTTTGGTTTTTGAAAATGTCTCGTGTTTACTTGTCAACTAATAATCAAGCCCTTGGCAGGGCTACAACAAAAATGTGTGCTGTTGAGGGGGTACTTAAGGACTGGATTTGGGAAACACTGCTATAGACCATTGATTTGATTTCAATGACCTTAACCCAGGATTGAACAACAAAACAGTGTCCAGAAACAAGGCAAACAGCATACCTCAGAGAACAGCTTTTGCAGCATACCCACGATGGTTTTGCTCTTTCCTGTTCCTGGGGGTCCGTGTATCAGGCAGATTTTTGGGGTGAGTTGCTGGTTCCTGATGACAGACAAACCGGTTGTCACCGCCCTCATCTGGTCTAGGTTGTAATCCTGGGCCAAACACATCATACAGACATACTGTTTACATCTATACAAGGCCATTTTTACACATGTAAGGGCCACCTCAAATTAAACAAAAACAATTGGTCATGTCAGACTTAAAAGTAAAGTCACAAATCTTCAGTACTTGGTTATCCAATAGTTCCACAAAGGAATAACTTTCCTTTTAAAACCCTAAACACTCCATACTCAAACGGTTTCTTACAGGCAGGTTGAGGCTGGGGATGACCTCCGGGCCAGGTTGGAAGTAGGAGACATGTGGGGCCAGGAGGGGCTTGCGCATAGAGCTGCCATTGAGCAGACAGATTGCCCTGAACTCCCTCATGGTGCTGACCAGGGAGCCCACCACATCACAGCGCACTGCCTGCTTGTTCGCCAACCTCACATTCCCCAGGGTCTTTATCATCAGGTTCAGAGTTGGGCACTGGCCTGAAGGGCAGCAGAGAAATACATCATATCCAGCATTGGATAAAGTACATTTAAAATTAAATCAACACTAACAGTAAAACACAGTATTGTATTAAAAGTAATGCAATATAGTAAAATAATACATTACATACTTAGGCAATAAGACCCGAGGGGGGTGTGGTATATGGCCAATAGAGCACGGCTAAGTGATGTTCTTAGGCGCAATGTGGAGTGTGCCTGGACACTGCCCTTAGCCGTGGTATATTGTTGATATATCATAAACCCCCGAGGTGCCTTATAGCAATTATAAACTAGTTACAAATTTAATTAGAGCAGTAAAAAGAAATGGTTTTGTAATATACCTGTGGTATACGGCCTGATATACCACGGCTGTCAGCCCAAAAATCAGCATTCAGGGTTTGAACCAACAAGTTTATATGCATATATGATGAGGATGAATGGACAAAGGTAACTGAAGTTTAAAAAAACATGACTTATCAGCTATCCTCTAAAGGGATAGTGAGTGATTTTGGCAATTAAGCCCTTTTTCTACTTGTACAGTCAGATGAAGTCATGGATAACATTTTTATGTCTCTGCGTGCAGTTGAAGGAATTCAGCACAATGACTGGAAGTCTCAGAGTTACCGCTAGTTAGCAGTGGCTTGCTAAACTACCTTCAAAAACTGGTCCAGAGGGGTATACTACAAAGTTGGATAAAAGGAGTCAGCCAGCTGAGGTTTACTAAATTTAAAAAAATTGTGATCTCTTAAAAAAAGTTTACCCTTTTCTCTCTCCAATTTCGTGGTTTCCAATTGGTAGTTACAATCTCGTAACCCCCGTAAGGACTCTGGAGAGGCGAAGGTCGAGAGGCGAGCGTCCTCCAAAACACGACCAAACCAAGCCAGTGCCCGCTAAACCCTGAAGCCAGCCACACCAATGTGTCGGAGGAAACACCGTACACCTGGCGACCGTGTCAGCGTGCACGCGCCTGGCCCGCCACAGGAGTCGCTAGAGCACAATGGGACAAAGACAACCCTGCCGGCAAAAACCCTCCCTAACACGGACAACGCTGGGCCAATGGTGGGCCGCCCCATGGTTCCCCTGGTCGCGGAAGGCTGCGACAGATCCTGACTCGAACCAGCCTGGTCTCTAGTGGCACAGCTAGCACTGCCTTAGACCACTGCACCTCTCGGGAGGCCTTTTACTAAATATTCTGATATCTTTATATAAAATAAAGTTACGCTAGTGCTACTCTCTGCTCATCATATATGCATAGTCACTTCACCATATCTACATGTAAATACTACCTCAATCAGCCTGACTAACCAGTGTCTGTATGTAGCCTCGCTACTTGTATAGCCTCACTACTGTATGTAGCCTGTCTTTTTACTGTTTTATTTCTTTACTTAACTATTGTTCACCTCATACCTTTTTTTCACTATTGGCTAGAGCCTGTAAGTAAGCGTTTCACTGTAAGGTCTACTACACCTGTTGTATTCGGCGCACGTGACAAACTTTGATTTTATATGGGCATGGTCTAATTGATTTAACGTACATAAAGACATCCAAGATGACTGGCCCCTCTAAATGAAGCCACAGAACATCAAGGCATTATTAGTCATCAACTGGATCCCCATTATAGTGAATGGATAAATGGCTCTCATATACACACACAAATTGTGTCCGTCAAAAGTTTGGACACACCTATCTCATTCAAGGGTTTTTATATTTTTACTACTTTCTACATTGTAGAATAATAGTGAAGACATGAAAACTATGAAAGAACATATCGAATCATGTAGTAACCTTTACATTCTCTCAACCAGCTTCATGAGGTACTCACCTAGACTGCATTTCAATTAAACAGGCGTGCCTTGTTAAAAGTTAATTTGTGAAATTTATTTCCTTAATTTATTTGAGCCAATCAGTTGTTTTAACCCTATTTGGTAAAATAATAAGTATTTTACCAAATAGTCTCAAATAAGCAAAGAGAAACAGTCCATCTTTATTTTAAGTCAGTCAATGCAGAAAATATCTTCAAGTGCAGTTGCAAAAACTAACAAGCACTATGAAGAAACTGGCTGTCACGAGGACCGTCACAGGAAAGGAAGACACAGCGTTACCTCTGCTGCAGAGGATAAGTTCATTAGAGTTACCAGCCTCAGAAATTGCAGCCCAAAAAAATGCTAGAGTTCAAGTAACAGACATCAACATCAACTGTTCTGAGGAAACTGCGTGAAATCAGGCCTTCATGGGTCGAATTGCTGCAAAGAAACCACTATGGAAGGAAACACGAGGAATGGACATTAGACCAAAGTAAAGGGTGGCTACTTTGAAGAATAAACACTTTTTTGGTTACTACATGATTCCATGTGTGTTATTTCATAACTTGTGTCTTCACTACTATTCTACAATGTAGAAAATTGTAAAATAAAGAAAAACCCTTGAATGAGTAGGTTTGTTCTAACATTTGACTGGTACTGTATACACACACAGAAGGTATTCAGACCCTTGACTTTTTCCACATATTCAAAAAAGGATTAAAATGTTTATTCCTCATCATTCTACACACAAAAGCCCATAATGATAAAGAAGAAACAGGTTTAGAAATGTTTAAATTTATTACAAATAAAACGGAAATACATTTATAATCAGTATTCAGCGTAGCCTAGTGGTTAGAGCGTTGGACAAGTAACTGGAAGGTTGCGAGTTCAAACCCCCGAGCTGACAAGGTACAAATCTGTCGTTCTGCCCCTGAACAGGCAGTTAACCCACTGTTCCCAGGCCGTCATTGAATATAAGAATATGTTCTTAACTGACTTGCCTGGTTAAATAAAGGTAAAATTAAAATTAAAATTTGTTGAAGCACCTTCGGAAATTATAACAGCCTTAAGTCTTCTTGGGTAAAGGTAAAATGAAATCGATTTTAATAAATGCTATAAGCTTGGCACACCCTCTCAAGCTCTGTCATGTTGGATGGGGAGCGTCGCTGCATAGCTATAGTTGAAGTCGGAAGTTTACATACACCTTAGCCAAATACATTTTAAACTCAGTTTTTCACCATTTCTGACATTTAATCCTCGTAAAAATGCCCTGTTTTAGGTCAGTTAGGATCCCCACTTATTTTAAGAATGTGAACTGTCAGAAAAATAGTAGAGATGTATTTCTTTCATCACATTCCCAGTGGGTCAGAAGTTGACATACTAAATTAGTATTTGCTAGCATTGCCTTTAAAATAGTTTAACTTCAGATGGCCCAAATGTTTTGGGTAGCCTTTCACAAGATTCCCACAATAATTTGGGTGAATTTTGGCCCATTCCTCCTGACAGAGCTAGAATAACTGAATGAGGTTTGTAAGGCCTCCTTGCTCTGCACACACTTTTTCAGTTGTACCCACAAATTTTCCAAAGGATTGAGGTCCAGTGCTTTGTGATGGCCACTCCAATACCTTGACTTTGTTGTCCTTAAGTCATATTTGCCACAACTTTGGAAGTATGCTTGGGGTCATTGTCCATTTAGAAGACACATTTGCGACCAAGCTTTAACCGATGTCTTGAGATGTTCCTTCAATATATCCACATAATTTTGCTTCCCCATGATTCCATCCATTTTGTGAAGTGCAGCAGTCCCTCCTACACCAAATCACCCCCATAACATGATACTGCTACCCCAGTGCTTCACGGTTGGGATGGTGTTCTTTGGCTTACAAGCATCCCCATTATTCCGCCAAACATAACGATGGTCATTATGGCCAAACAGTTCCATTTTTGTTTCATCAGACCAAAGGATATGTCTCCAAAAAGTGCAATCATTGTCCCCATGAGTAGTTGCAAACCGTAGTCTGGCATTTTTATGGCGGTTTGGAGCAGTGGCTTCTTCCTTGCTGAGCAGCCTTTCAGGATATGTCGATATTGGACTCATTTTACAGTGGATATAGATACTTTTGTACCGGTTTCCTGCAGCATCTTCACATGGTCCTTTGCTGTTGTTGTGGGATTCATTTGTACTTTTCGCACTAAAGTACGTTCATCTCTAGGAGAGAGAATACGTCTCCTGAGTGGTATGACAGCTGCGTGGTCCCATGGTGTTTATACTTGTGTACTATTGTTTGTACAGATGAACATGGTACCTTCAGGCGTTTGGATATTGCTCCCGAGGATGAACCAGACTTGGAGGTCTACAATGGTTTTTCTATTCAACTTGTCTTTCCATAGCAATTACAACCCCCTTAACTTCTTAAGGTATCGGGGGAAGCATTTTCACTTTTGGATAAATAGCGTGCCCAATTTCAACTTCCTGCTACTCATGCCAGGAATATAAGATCTACTAAAAATATGCATATTTGGATAGAAAACATTCTGAAGTTTCTAAAACTGTTTGAATCATGTCTGAGTATAACAGAAGTTATGTAAGCAGGCAAAACCTGAAGACTAAACGTTCAGAATGTTTTATTTTTTTGGTCTCTGTCTGTGTTCTGAAGTCTCATTGGCAAATGATATTTCTTAGGAACCTGTTTTCAGTTCCTACCGCTTCCACTGGATGTCACCAGTCTTTGGAATTTGGTTGAGGTTATTCATTTGTGCAATGAAGAAGTAGGCCATCTAGGAACTGGGTAATACTGTTGAGTTCGCAAGACGTGAAAAGTAGCGTTGGTTTGTTGTCTTCCGGTATTGAACACAGATAGACAAGTCTACAATTTGATCAATTATTAACATTTAAAAATACCTAAAGTTGTATTACAAAAGTAGTTTGAAATATTTTGGCAAAGTTTATAGGCAACTTTTGAAATATTTTGTAGTCGTGTTTTTTGGAAGCTGTTTTTTTCTGGATCAAAACGCGGACATTTGGATATATATGGACGGAATTAATCGAACAAAAGGACCAATTGTGATGTTTATGGGACATATTGGAGTGCCAACAAAAGAAGCTCGTCAAAGGTAAGGCATGTTTTATATTTTATTTCTGCGTTTTGTGTAGCGCCTGCATGGTTGAAATATGCTACCCTCTTTGTTTACTATTGTGCTATCATCAGATAATAGCTTCTTATGCTATCGCCAAAAAGCCTTTTACAAATCTGATATGTTGGCTGGATTCACAACGAGTGTAGCTTTAATTGAGTATCTTACATGTGTGATTTAATGAAAGTTTGATTTTTATATCATTTTTATTTTACTTGCCGCGCTGCATTTTCCCTGTTTTTTGCCCAAGTGGGAAGCATCCATCCCCTATACCATAAGAAGTTAATGTATCACTTCCTGGCCTCTTACACACAAATGTACTCACCCACGCCTCCGTTGCAGACATTGGATCTCTGCACATATCCAAATTGTTCTTGGGGATCCAAGAGGTCCTGCTCATGCCAAGAGTAAGCACCTCTATTCTGGGGCAGCCACAGAATGACCAGGTCCTCCTCCCGTGGGAACATCTGACGGAAGTCATCACTGGCAGTAATGCTCGCTGACAAAAATAGGTTTGTTACGTGGCTCAGCTTTGGGACAACATCACAATTAACAATTGTTTACAGTATGTAGAGTCTAGTGCAAGCTTCAAGCATTGCTGTTTTTAAATGGTTAGCATACTCTATATAAAAAATTGGTTACTTAAGCTTACCTGTAAAGCTGACATTCCAAACACTGTGGCTGTACTCATGTGCGACAACTTTTAAATTCTGAGTTACCACCTTTCCCGATTCCTTGTTCTTTAGCCATTCACCTGCAAGCTTTGATGAGAAGAGAATTTGACCTTAATAGAAGACATCAACTCCAAGAGATCACCATTAAAAACTATTTTGTGACTCATTACTCACCACTAAAATTTGCCAAAATGTAAATTCTTTGTAATGCTAGACTGGCCATTCTTTTCAGTTGCCTTCAGCCTAAATGCACCATAGCAGGACAAAAGTCACACCTAAACGAGTTACACAATCTATTTTGTAACAAATTGACTACTGACCTCCTCAAAAGTGTTGGTGAGAAGCAGGGGGTAAAAGGTCTTGTAGTATTCATCATAAGAGCTGAAGCTGGATCCTACTTCCTTCAGTGGTAATTCGCATACCTCAGAGGGTATACCAAACTGCTTGTAGTTACTGAACATATCAAAGGTCCATTTCAGGATGTGTTGAACTAGGAAGCTGGTGTCAAATCTGAAGCCAACCTCTGGGTTAGGTATCTGACTTCGGAAAGGGGCGTCATGCCTGGAGGTGGAGGGCTGGGGGGTGGAACATGTGTTGCTGTGCTGGACAGGGCGGAGGGGCAGGCAAGGTGGACGGGGGAGGTTTTGTTCAGGTCTGGGTGGTGGTTGTTTTGGTGGAATGGGTTTAGGTGTTGGTTGTGGTGCGATGGGTTTGTATAAGAGTCGATTCAGTGGAAGAGACTGACCAACCTCAAGATGAGGAGGAAGTTGTCGTACACAGGGACTTTGTGCATGCACGACTGGCAGGCCTGGCACAACTGGCCGGGCAGGCACAACTGGCCGGGCAGGCACAACTGGCCGGGCAGGCACAACTGGCCGGGCAGGCACAACTGGCCGGGCAGGCCTACCTCTTCCAGCAGGTGCAGAAGAAGCCGAAAATGGAGCATTGGCAGTTCTCTCCATCTCTTGCACCAAGGAGGCACTCCTGGAGCTTGAGGTTGCGTAGATCTTGGTGGTGGACGGCTTGGCCTTTTTAACTGACATAGGAGACATTCCTGGTTTCAGGAACAAGCGCTCATCATCCTGAGTCAAGTTAGAGCGTGAGGGTGGCGGAGTAGCCGGTTTCTTAAAAGTCTGTGTGGCAAGTGGAGCCTCTTGACCTTCGTCTGCCTGTTTAAACCACGTCAAGTCTGAAGACCCTCCTTTATCCTCAAAGGGCCTCTGGCTGTCTGCGTCAATGTCCATGTCTACAGGGTCCCGCTGTGTGTAGAAGAAATCTTCTTCCTCCTCCAACTGCGTGCACATCTCCATTTCAGTTGGTTCCATTTGGGTGAGGTGCATCCAGTCTGCATCATCATCTTCACCTTCATTGCTATTGGGGACTTGACCAGAAGGTCCAGGTGTGACATCATTCCTTTGAAAGTATGGAGAGATCTGCCTGTCCATGTTAGACAACACACTACTCACTGTATTAGAGGATGCTGGTTTGTCCTCATTGGCTCTTTGAGAGCTGCGATTGAACGTCAGCTGTTCCTCATGACGGGAAGGATCTTGCTGGGAACACTGCAGGTCCTCGTCTTCATCGTCCTCCTCTGTAGCAAAACTGGGAGTTTGAATTTCAATCGTTTTCGGATTTCTCTTCATTGGCTCTGCCTTTTCAGAGATTCCGGCTCCCAATGCCTGCTTGCTCTGCCTGAAGAACTGGGACAGCTTATTGTTACTCCCTTTGACCACTCTCTTCTGAGGGAAAGTCACCTTCGACCTCTTGGTCTGTCGGGTCGGCTTCTTGGCCTGTGGGACATTGACTGTAGCGCCGTGGTGCCTCAGATCACCAACAGAATCACGTGATCCCTGGGAAAGATCAAAGGCCTTTCGCACCTTCTTCTTAAGGCCAAGCTTCTCAGCTGTGGACACAGGCTCTGTGGCTTTTCTGACTTTTTTAGGAGGGACAATGGCTGGAGTTAATGACGTTTTGTGTGAGATAGCTGATGTGGTTAAGGAAGAGTGTGTCTCAGTTTCCAGTCTGTTTGAACGTACCGTTGAACTGCTTTTTCTCAATGGCGGTGTGACTGCATGGGGAGCATCCTTCACAGGCTCTTTGATTCGTTTTTCTACCACGGTAGGTTTCTTGCTCAGGCATTTGGAGGCCAATGGTTTTGCATCAACAAGAATATTTCTTTTTTTGACAACAATGGCCCGTTTGAGCCCTTGAGGTGGGGTCTTAGGCTTCTCAAGCTGCTTCTCAACCTGCTGACAGGCTCTTTCGATATCCTCGTCATAGATCGGTTGTGTATCACATTCCCAGCTTGATAAAGGCTCTCTTGAAGTTGGACTGACAGGGCTGTCGTCTTTGGGCTTTTCGGGTGGCATGTTACTTTCCGAATCTCTGTTGGACCAGGCAGACACCATATCTTCCTGTGTTTCAAATTCAAACACCTGAGATTCACTCATGTCTCCATCGTAATCACGCCAGGGACTACGATTCTGGTCAGAGGCATCTGGTTCATTTTTTATTTGGGAGGTCTCAGACAAACACTCAGGCCTTCTTGCTCTACCAACATCTAATGTAGCCTCATCATCAGATATAACAATTACATCTGAAGTTGACTTTGGTGGGGATTGTCGGTCAAATTGTCTAGAGTTTCCTTTACTCCGATCTCGTGAGGATTTGGAGCCTTTTTTCACTTTAAGATTAATTTTTAAAACAGAGAGAGGCACATCGTCTATGGATTCTTGGAGGCATGGAGGGTGTCTGCTAATGCCTTGGAGGTTGGATGCCTCCTCTCTACGGCTGGTGAGCAGATTTTCAGGTTTCTCTTTACCGAATTCACTGAGCCCTACAGAGGGCCTCGCTCTCTCAGACTTGGACTTCTTGGTCATAAGCTGGCCGAGTCTGGATTTGATCACCTGTATTTTCTCTGGATCTGCCCTCAAGGAAGTTAAGTTGTCTTGGGTTGGTCTAGAATCATTAGTCGGCTCTAAAAACTCTTCTTCAGGCATTAGGGGCTCCTTTTTCACCAACGCTATGTTTATGTCCCACCCCCTCTGAACTCCAGAAAAATCCCCACCACCAGATGTACTGCCTTCGACATCATCCCACAACCCTTCCCGTTTTATAGGAGGGTTAAATTCAGCTAAGCTGCTAGGTCCCGAGGGGTCATTGCTTGACTGAAGTGGTAGTGTGGTTGGTGCCACAGGCCCTGCCTCAATGTCCAGCGGTTCAGGTAGAGAAGTACTTATGGTTGGCCTGTTCATCATCATCTTGACATAGTCCTTCAAACAGATCTGAAGCTCCTGAATCTCTGGCCTAATCAGCTTCCACTCCCTCTGTTGCCCGTCTCTGAGGTGCTTGTTCAGAAGGTTCAGGAAGTGGTGGCACTTGCCGTTGGGGTTCAACCTGGTCCCTTCCTTCAGCAGGGACCGGATGATATGCATGCATGCCTGTGGAACAGCCCTGCTAGTAGAGGCCTTTCGGGGCACACTGACCCTCAAGGAGGATGTGGAAGACACAGAGTGAGAAACTGGACATTCAGAGGTATGGACGAAAGCGTCACCAGGCAGGGTGGCACATTTCACTAACACGCCCACCCACTTGGGAGCGCAGTAATAGAGCATATTCATACGGCCACTCCCCAGGTGCAATTCGATGATATGGACCAGAATAAGAGTGAAGAACTCTGTGACCTTGTCACATATGCGAACCTGGGGCTTCGGGAGGTCTGTGCTGATCTCCCCACATAGGTAGTGGACAACCTCAGTAATGTATAGGACGCTGTGTTCGTCAAGGTCCATAACAGATTTTACAAAGGGGATGAACCAGAGAAATGTGCTGTCGTGCACACGCAATGCCTGTCCAACGTCTGAATGCAGGAGGTTGACCAGAGAACTCATATCCTCATAGACCACATTGCTATCCACACCACGTGAGCGTCTGCTTCCCTACAAAATAAAATAGTAATACATATCATAAGATTAGAGAAATGCATAGGAAGTTAACATACCTTCAAACTCAATGTATTTTGTAATATGACATGTAATAAAACCATGTGTCACACCTGGAATGGCTCAATCAAACTAAAGGCCACTGCACAGAGATGTACCCCACATGTTTAACTCACTGCCTCCTACTCTGTCCCAGATGCTAATATATGCATATTATTATTATTACTATTGGATGGAAAACACTGAAGTTTGTCTGAACTGTCTGAATTATGTCTGTTAGTATAACAGAACTCAAAGGGCAGGCAAACTTCCAAAGAGGAAGTGGAAATTCTGGGGCTGGTTGATTTTCAACTTATCGCCTATTCACATCCAAATAAAATATGGATCTGTTCGCACTTCCTACATCCTGGTTACGCATAGTAGTCATTATATCGCCTTGTGTTCCATTACTCTGTAGACAAAAACGAATGCTCCGGTTGGAACGTTATTGGATATATGATAATAACATCCTGAAGATTGATTCTCTACTTAGTTTGACCAGTTTATTCGACCTGGAATATAACTTTTTGAAGTTTATCCGTGTTCGCCTGGACCAGTGCCAGCTTTTGGACATGTGAACTAAACGTGCTAGCAAAGTAGCTAATTGGACTCATGTAATGGACATTATGGAACAAAACAACGATTTATTGCGCAACTAGGATTCCTTGCACTGCATTCTGATGAAAGATCAAAGGTAAGGGAATATTTATGATGTAATTTCGTATTTCTGTTGACTCCAATATGGCGGAGAAATATATTTACGTCTGAGCGAAGTCTCAGATTATTGCATGGTATGCTTTTTTCGTAACGTTTAAAAAAAATCTGACACAGTAGTTGCATTAAGAACCAGTGTATCTTTAATTATATGTAAAACATGTATCTTTCGTCAAAGTTTATGATGAGTATTTCTGTTATGATGTAGCTCTCTGTAATTACTCCGGATGTTTTAGAGGCATTTCTGAACATGGCGCCAATGTAAACCGAGATTTGTGGATATAAATATGCATATTATCGAACAAAACATTAATGTATTGTGTAACATGTCATATGAGTGTCATCTGAAGAAGATTATCAAAAGTTAGTGATTCATTTTATCTCCAATTCTGCTTTTGTGACTATCTTTGGCTGGGGAAAATGGCTGTGTTTTTTGGGATTTGGTGGTGATCTAACAAATATATGTTGTGTTTTCGCTGTAAAAATATATATAATTTTTTAAATTATTATTATTTTTCAAATCGGACACGATGGGTAGATTAACAAGATGTGTCTTTCATTTGCTGTATTGGACTTGTTAAGACAGCTCGCAATAAATAACCTCAACACTGTCCCTGACTAGTGGACGCTCTTGACTGGTAGCACATGAAACAAGCTTTCTTACAGAACGATTCAAAGATGAGGGAGAAGAGCTTGTTAAAGCGGTGTTCCGCATCGTGCTTTTTACTCTAAAGATCATGTCCTGGGAAAGCTTCAAGTGCACAACACTAACCACAGATGTACAAAGAGGAATTAGATACAACTAATAATATACAAATGCAACAGATGGTTGTTATTACCTTGGTCACTTTGGTGTTACTGTCATATACCATCTGACTGCAGGTCACCGTGTCATCATCATATGTAGTTTCTGTTTTAACCCGTGATCTACGGAGCAAAAGAAGAATAGTATCAATCATATTCTTAACTTGGAAGAAATAACAATATGAAATAATTCAAGGCAAGATAAAGAGTGAAACGTACATCATGGTTTGTTGTCGGATGCTTTCGAGCTCTCCAGAGTAGCTAGGGCTTTGTGTGATGGCCTGGAAGGCTTGGGATGGCTCAATCTGACCCCAAAACCTGGAGCCCAAACAATCCAAGATCACCATAAAACATTGCAAGACTGGCCAGAAGGGATCCATCTCGTTGGATGGTTCTTCATCTGGGGAAATAAACGTTAACATATTACTAGCCAAGTCATTTTTATCTGTGTTGGACTATGGTTAAGCACGGGAACATACTTGAGTACAAGGCAGTGCTGGGCAACTCCCTACATATCTTTGCTCCCAACTAACATCACAATCCCACAGCCTATGCTCAGTCAGGGCTCTTTCGCAGTTCCTAGGGCTGAAATGTGAAAAAAAAAATATATATATCCTATAACATTCTCTGGTGTTGGAACAAACTACGAAAGACTAAAAAACTGGAGGAGACATCGCTGTCAGTGTTGAAAACCCTGATACATTTTCTTCAAATTGACCATTGCAATTATTTTGAATGTATTACACACTGCTCAAAAAAATAAAGGGAACACTAAAATAACACATTCTAGATCTGAATGAATGAAATATTCTTATTAAATACTTTTTTCTTTACATAGTTGAATGTGCTGACAAATCACACAAAGATTATCAATGGAAATCAAATTGATCAACCCATGGAGGTCTGGATTTGGAGTGACACTCAAAATTAAAGTGGAAAACCACACTACAGGCTGATCCAACTTTGATGTAACGTCCTTAAAACAAGTCTAAATGAGGCTCAGTAGTGTGTGTGGCCTCCACGTGCCTGTATGACTTCCCTACAACGCCTGGGCATGCTCCTGATGAGTTGGTGGATGGTCTCCTGAGGGATCTCCTCCCAGACCTGGAATAAAGCATCCGCCAACTCCTGGACAGTCTGTGGTGCAAAGTGGCGTTGGTGGATGGAGTGAGACAGGATGTCCCAGATGTGCTCAATTGGATTCAGGTCTGGGGAACGGGCGGACCAGTCCATAGCATCAATGCCTTCCTCTTGCAGGAACTGCTGACACACTCCAGCCACATGAGGTCTAGCATTGTCTTGCATTAGGAGGAACCCAGGGCCAACCGCACCAGCATATGGTCTCACAAGGGGTCTGAGGATCTCATCTCGGTACCTAATGGCAGTCAGGCTACCTCTGGCAAGCACATGGAAGGCTGTGCGGTCCTCCCAAAGAAATGCCACCCCACACCATGACTGACCCACCGCCAAACCGGTCATGCTGGAAGATGTTGCAGACAGCAGAACGTTCTCCACGGCGTCTCCAGACTGTCACATGTGCTCAGTGTGAACCTGCTTTCATCTGTGAAGAGCACAGGGCGCCAGTGGCGAATTTGCCAATCTTGGTATTCTCTGGCAAATGTCAAACATCCTGCACGGTGTTGGGCTGTAAGTACAACCCCTACCTGTGGACGTCGGGCCCTCATACCACCCTCATGGAGTCTGTTTCTGACCGTTTGAGCGGACACATGCACATTTGTGGCCTGCTGGAGGTCATTTTGCAGGGCTCTGGCAGTGCTCTTCCTGCTCCTCCTTGCACAAAGGCAGAGGTAGCGGTCCTGCTGCTGGGTTGTTGCCCTCCTACGGCCTCCTCCACGTCTCCCGATGTACTGGCCTGTCTCCTGGTAGCGCCTCCATGCTCTGGACACTACGCTGACAGACACAGCAAACCTTGCCACAGCTCGCATTGATGTGCCATCCTGGATGAGCTGCACTACCTGAGCCACTTTTGTGGGTTGTAGACTCCGTCTCATGCTACCACTAGAGTGAAAGCACCGCCAGCATTCAAAAGTGACCAAAACATCAGCCAGGAAGCATAGGAACTGAGAAGTGGGCTGTGGTTATCACCTACAGAACCACTCCTTTATTGGGTGTCTTGCTAATTGCCTATAATTTCCATTTGTTGTCTATTCCATTTGCACAACAGCATGTGAAATTTATTGTCAATCAGTGTTGCTTCCTAAGTGGACAGTTTGATTTCACAGAAGTGTGATTGACTTGGAGTTACATTGTGTTGTTTAAGTGTTCCCTTTATTTTTTTGAGCAGTGTATGTACATGCAGACTTCTTCCTACTGACCGCTTGCCAGGTCCCTATTGCAAAATAGGTTTCTAACCATGAAGGTCTTTTCCTGGTTAAATTAAAAGGTTACATTTACTACTTGCAAAGATGAAACTGAAGACAGCAAATTAGCTCTACTGACCAGCATTATGTTAATTTGGCACAATGGAAATAGGAAAACATTTTACGATAAGATATAAAGTAGCTATTCCTTTACCCTTCAAGGCATTAAGGATACAGAGCAGTATGTTGGCCTGTTTGTCTGGCCCCAGGAACAGGGAGTCCATAGCCTGGGCATCCAGCTGTGTCAGAAGCATACAGATACCTGGAGGTGGGGAGAGGGCATAAACTGATGCTTAATATTGACGCCATTACTCATTAACAAGTTCTCTATTCACATTCTGTACTGTTTACCCTGTTGCTCAATCAAATCTATACTGAACAAAACACATGTAAAGTGTTGGTCCCACATTTCATGAGCTGAAATTAAATCTCACCTAAAAATTTCCTTACGCACAGAAGGCTTATTTCTCAAATGTTGTACAAAAACTTGTTGACATCTCTGTTAGTGAGCATTTCTCCTTTCCCAAGATAATCCATCCACCTGACAGGTGTGGCATATTAAAAGCATGATCATTACACAGTTGCACTTTGTACTAGGAACAATAAAAGGACACTACAATGTAGCCGTCACAACCCAATGACACAATACCTCAAGTTGAGGGAGCATGCAATTGTCATGCTGACGGCAGGAATGTCCACCCGAGCTAATGCCAGAGAACGTCATTTTTATTTCACTACCTAACACTAAAATTGAAACGTCCTCTCACTGTCAACTGCGATAATTTTCAGCAAACTTAACGTGGAAATATTTGTATGAACATAAGATTAAACAGACAAACTGAATAAGAAATGGAATAATGTGTCCCTGAACAAAAGTAACAGCGAGTACCTGGTGTGGCCACCAGCTGCATTAAGTACTGCCGTACATCTCCGCCTCATGGACTGCAACCAGATGTGCCAGTTCTTGCTGTGAGAGGTTACCCCACTCTCCCACCAAGGCACCTGCAAGTTCCCGGACAATCCTGGGGGGGCCGGGGGCTAGCCATCCGATCCAACAGGTCCCAGACGTGCTGAATGGGATTGAAATGCAGGGTCTTCACTGGCCATGGCAGAACACTGACATTCCTGTCTTGCAGGAAATCACACACAGAGCGAGCAGTATGGCTGGTGGCATTGTCATGCTGTGGGGTCATGTCAGGAGGAGCCTGCAGGAAGAGTACCACATGAGGGAGAAGGATATCTTCCCTGTAACGCACAGCGTTGAGATTGCCTGCAATGACAAGCTCAGTCCGGTGATGCTGCAACACACCGCCCCACACCATGACAGACACTCCACTTCAAAATTGATCCCGCTCCAGAGTAAAGACCTCAGTGTAACGCTCATTCCTTTGACGATAAACGTGAATCCGACCATCACCCCTGGTGAGAGAAAACCGTGACACGTCGGTTATGAGCACTTTCTGCCAGTCCTGTCTTGCCCAGGGATGGTGGGTTAGTTCCCATAGGAAACGTTGTTGCCGGTGATGTCTGTTGAGGACCTGCCTTATAACAGGCCTACAAGCCCTCAGTCCACCTCTCTCAGACTATTGAGGACAGTCTGAGCACTGATGGAGGGATTGTGCGTTCCTGGTCTAACTCAGGCAATTGTTGCCATCCTGCACCTGTAACGGAGGTGTGATGTTCAGATGTACCGATCTTTGTTACACATGGTCTGCCACTGCGAGGATGATCAGCTGTCCGTCCTGCCTCCCTGTAGCGCTGTCTTAGACATCTCACTGTACGGACATTGCAATTTATTGCCCTGGCCACATCTGCATTCCTCATCCCTCCTTGTGGCATTCCTCATCCCTCCTTGCAGCATGCCCAAGGCACGTTCACGCAGATGAGCAGGGACCCTGGGCATCTTTTTGTGTGTGTTTTGAGTCAGTAAAGGCCTCTTTAGTGTCCTAAGTTTTCATAACTGTGACCTTAATTGCCTACTGTCTGTAAGATGTTTGTGTCTTAACTTTTTATGGCTGCAATCCGGAAAAGTGTCATCAACAACCGCTGAATAGCATAGCGCTACATACAATAAATATATAAATATTCATGAAATCACAAGTGCAATATAGGAAAACACAGATTAGCCTTTTGTTAATCCACCTGTCGTCTCATTTTGAAATTATGCTTTACAGCGAAAGCAATCTAAGAGTTTGTGTAAATTTAGCGATCACACGATAAAACATTAAGTACACATAGCTCAGTCACAAGAATCAGAAAAGTAATCAAATGAATCGTTTACCTTTGATGATCTTCGGATGTTTTCACTCACGAGACTCCCAGTTACATTTTGTTCCACAAAGATGATTTTTATATCCAAAATACCTCCATTTGTTTGTCGCGTTCAGAAATCCACAGGAAAGAGCGGTCACGAGAACGCAGACAAAAATTCCAAAGTTTCCATAATGTCCACAGAAACATGTCGAACGTTTTTTATAATCAATGCGCAGGTTGTTTTTAAAATATATAATCATTGCAATCTCAACCACACTGCACACTGCCCTAACCCATCTGGACAAGAGGAATACCTATGTGAGAATGCTGTTCATCGACTACAGCTCGGCATTCAACACCATAGTACCCTCCAAGCTCGAGACCCTGGGTCTCGACCCCGCCCTGTGCAACTGGGTACTGGACTTCCTGACGGGCCGCCCCCAGGTGGTGAGGGTAGGCAACAACATCTCCACCCCGCTGATCCTCAACACTGGGGCCCCACAAGGGTGCGTTCTGAGCCCTCTCCTGTACTCCCTGTTCACCCACGACTGCGTGGCCACGCACGCCTCCAACTCAATCATCAAGTTTGCGGACGACACAACAGTGGTAGGCTTGATTACCAACAACGACGAGACGGCCTACAGGGAGGAGGTGAGGGCCCTCGGAGTGTGGTGTCAGGAAAATAACCTCACACTCAACGTCAACAAAACTAAGGAGATGATTGTGGACTTCAGGAAACAGCAGAGGGAACACCCCCCTATCCACATCGATGGAACAGTAGTGGAGAGGGTAGTAAGTTTTAAGTTCCTCGGCATACACATCACAGACAAACTGAATTGGTCCACTCACACAGACAGCATCGTGAAGGCGCAGCAGCGCCTCTTCAACCTCAGGAGGCTGAAGAAATTCGGCTTGTCACCAAAAGCACTCACAAACTTCTACAGATGCACAATCGAGAGCATCCTGGCGGGCTGTATCACCGCCTGGTACGGCAACTGCTCCGCCCACAACCGTAAGGCTCTCCAGAGGGTATTGAGGTCTGCACAACGCATCACCGGGGGCAAACTACCTGCCCTCCAGGACACCTACAACACCCGATGTTACAGGAAGGCCATAAAGATCATCAAGGACAACAACCACCCGAGCCACTGCCTGTTCACCCCACTATCATCCAGAAGGCGAGGTCAGTACAGGTGTATCAAAGCTGGGACCGAGAGACTGAAAAACAGCTTCCATCTCAAGACCATCAGACTGTTAAACAGCCACAACTAACATTGAGTGGCTGCTGCAAACACACTGACACTGGCTCAACTCCAGCCACTTTAATAATGGGAATTGATGGGAAATGTAAAATATATCACTAGCCACTTTAAACCATGCTACCTAATATAATGTTACATACCCTACATTATTCATCTCATATGTATACGTATATACTGTACTCTATATCATCTACTGCATCCTTATGCAATACATGTATCACTAGCCACTTTAACTATGCCACTTTGTTTACATACTCATCTCATATGTATATACTGTACTCGATACCATCTACTGTATCTTGCCTATGCTGCTCTGTACCATCACTCATTCATATATCTTTATGTACATATTCTTTATGCCCTTACACTGTGTATAAGACAGTAGTTTTGGAATTGTTAGTTAGATTACTTGTTGGTTATTACTGCATTGTCGGAACTAGAAGCACAAGCATTTCGCTACACTCGCATTAACATCTGCTAACCATGTGTATGTGACAAATAAGATTTGATTTGATTTATCAACCGCAAATGTCTTTCACAGTAGGAGAGGGAAAACAATAGCTGTCCAAATTCTGTTGCGTGAGCAAAACTCATGTGACCACTTGACACGATGTTATCGTTCTGGCTCATTTTTCAAAATAAAAGCCTGAAACTATGTCTGAAGACTTGACACCTGGTTGGATTTTCCTCGGGTTTCGCCTGCAATATCCGTTCGGTTATACACAGACAATATTTTGACAATTTTGGAAACTAGTGTTATCTTCTTCTTCTACTTCTACTTCTACTACTTCTACTACTACTACTACTACTACTACTACTACTACTACTACTACTACTACTAATATATTAGCAACAGACTGAGGAGCTGGCCGTTTACAATGGGCACCTTTTCATCCAAGCTACTCAATACTGCCCCTGCAGCCATAAAAAGTCATGAATTGTTTATGGTTCAATGAACAAGCATGGGCAACAGTGTTTAAACCCTTCACAATGAAGCTCTGTGAAGTTACAAATGACCTTTGAAATACAAGGTCCTGAAAAGTTGTTTCTTTTTTTGATGAGGTTGTAAGCCACCTCTTTCGTTTTAGAGACTTTGGCAGTAGGTCCAACCAATCTCACAGCCGCAGACCAAATGTAACCGCGCCAGCCCAGGACGTCCACATCTGCCTTCATCACCTGCGGGATCGTCTGAGACCAGCCGCCCGGACAGACGATTAAACTGTGGGTTTGCACAACCAAAGAATTTCTGCCAACCAAAGAATTTCTGCACAAACTGTCATAAACCGTCCCAGGGAAGTTTAAATTCTACCGGGCAGGTGGCAGACAGCGTCAAAGTATGTTGTTATGGTCTAATGTTGTTATGGTCTAATGTTGTTATGGTCTAATGGTCTAATGCTGTTATGATCTAATGGTCTAATGCTGTTATGATCTAATGTTGTTACGATCTAATGTTGTTATGATCTAATTGTCTAATGTTGTTATGGTCTAATGGTCTAATGTTGTTATGGTCTAATGTTGTTATGGTCTAATGTTGTTATGGTCTAATGGTCTAATGTTGTTATGATCTAATGTTGTTATGATCTAATGTTGTTATGATCTAATGGTCTAATGCTGTTATGGTCTAATGGTCTAATGTTGTTATGGTCTAATGTTGTTATGGTCTAATGGTCTAATGTTGTTATCGTAGAATGTATGCACACATGACTGTAAGTCGCTTTGGATAAAAGCGTCTGCTAAATGGCATATATTATTATTATTATTATAAAGGCATGTGAGTGAGCGGTATGCTGATGTCAACATTGTAAGCAGAGTGCCTCATGGTTGCAGTGGGGTTATGGTATGGGCAGGCATAAGCTACAGACAACAAACACAAATGCATTTTATCTATGGCAATTTGACTGCACAGAGATAGCGTGATGCGATCCTGAGGCCCATTGTCGTGCCATTCATCCGCCGCCATCACCTCATGTTTCAGCATGATAATGCACAGCCCCATGTCGCAAGGATCTGCAGACAATTCCTAACAGCTGAAAATGTCCCAATTCTTCCATCGCCTGCATACTCACCAAACATGTCACCTATCGAGCATGTTTGGGATGTTCTGGATCAACGTGTATGACGTGTTCCAGTTGCCTCCCAATATCCATCAACTTCACACAGCCATTGAAGAGGAGTGGACTACATTCCACTGCGCATAATCAACAGCCTAATCCACACTATTTGAAGGAGTTGTGTCGCACTGCTTGAGGCAAATGGTGGTCACACCAGATACTGAATGATTCTGATACACAAAGACCAACAGATATCTGTATTCCCAGTCATGTGAAATTCATAGATTAACCTAGTGGGCAGTATTTTCATTTTTGGAAAAATAACTTTCCTGTAGTAAACGGGATATTTTGCCAGGACAAGATGCTAGAATATGCATATTAGGATAGAAGCTTAGGATAGAAAACACTCTAAAGTTTCCAAAACTGTAAAAATATTGTCTGTGAGTATAACAGAACTGATATTGCAGAGGTGAAAGTCTGAGAAAAATCCAATCCGGAAGTGACTCATCTTTTGAAAGCTCTGCGTTCCAATTGAGCAGTGAATGGGCTATCAACCAGATTACTTTTTCTCCGTATTCCCCAAGGTGCCTACAGCATTGTGACGTAGTTTTACGCATTTATGTTGAAGAATACGCGTAAGCGGCTACATTGCGCAAGTGGTCCCCTGATAGCTCTCAGAGTGAGTCTCACGTAAAATACAGAGGTAGCCATTATTGCAATCGGTCCTACTGAAAAACCAATTGTCCCTGTGGATATATTATCGAATAGATATTTGAAAAACACCTTGAGGATTGATTATAAACAACGTTTGCCATGTTTCTGTCGATATTATGGAGCTAATTTGGAATATTTCTGTGTTTGTGACTGCAATTTCCGGGCGATTTCTCAGCCAAACGTGAAGAACAAACGGAGCTATTTCGCCTACAAAAATAATATTTTTGGAAAAAAAGGAACATTGGCTATCTAACTGGGAGTCTCGTGAGTGAAAACATCCGAAGCTCAAAGGTAAACGATTTAATTTGATTGCTTTTCTGATTTCCGTGACCAAGTTACCTGCTGCTAGCTGGACAAAATGCTATGCTAGGCCATCGATAAACTTGCACAAATGCTCGTCTAGCTTTGGCTTTAAAGCATATATTGAAAATCTGAGATGACAGGGTGATTAACCAAATGCTAAGCTGTGTGTCAATATATTTCACTTGTGATTTTCATGAATAGGAATATTTATGTCCGTTGCGTTATGCTAATTAGTGTCAGTCGATGATTACGCTCCCGGACCAGGGATGGGGAGTTAGAGATGAAGAGCTAATTTATTTATTTCAATTGATTTAGTCCTTATATGAACTGTAATAGTAAAATCTTTAGCGTTAATATATTTTGTTCGGTGTATAAAACACTGCTGTGGATCATATAACGGGTTTAGTAGTTGTTTGCACTTTAGAAATGGTTAACTTAACGTCGAGCATTTATCAATTGTTTCACAAAAAACATACTCTTGGAGAAAGGTCTGGAAGACCCCAAAATGTGAACACAGGGCAAAGAAACATACCCAACCAGTAGTTTTTTGCATTTTTGGAATCGTAAAGATGCGGTTGCAGCAATGTCATCTTAGTCGTCGGATCATAGGACGTATCCATGTCTGGGAAGTTCTGGGGGATTCTCAGCTCGACAATGTAGAACATGCAGGTGAAGATGTCCTGAAGGTCATAAAAGTCGTCTCGGTCCACCTTACCTAAAGACCTTGCAGCACCAATTGCCCACCGCCTAACCTGAAAGAAAAAAACAGCAGAAGTTATGACCGTAGAGACTTCGAGAAGCTTTTGCGACCATGTCAGACAGACGAGAGCCTTAACCTGTTACTCCTACCCCCTACTTTTTCAAACATTCTGTTAAAAATCGTGCAACATTTCAGCGCCCTGCTACTCATGCCAGGAATATAGTATATGCATATGATTAGTATGTGTGGATAGAAAACTCAGACGTTTATAAAACTGGTTAAATCCCGGCTGTGACTAACAGAACGTGCGTTTCATTGAAAAGCGCAGGAAAATCTGATCACTGAAAATGGGAAAATATATCCAGGCGCTACTTGAACCCATTGTTGAATGTGAACCACATTAAATGGGGCCGAGGTTGCAATACCTACAGCTTCCACACGATGTCAACAGTCTTGTCATTTGCCTAGGATTTGTTTCTTGGTCAAACGGACACGAGGCAGCGCATTTCTTCCGGTCTCTGACCGGATATTTTGGTTGAGATTTACCAGGACATTATTTCCAGACGTACAGCTATAGAATATACATCGCCTCGTGATCAATTTGATCGATTATTAACGTTTACTAATACCTAAAGTTGCATTACAAAAGTATTTCGATGTGTTTTGTGAAAGTTTATCGTCGACTTTTTTAATTTAAAAAAATGACGTTGCGTTAACCGGTTAAGACTCTAGGGGCAGTATTTCATTTTTGGATAAAAAGACGTGCCCGTTTTTAGCGCAATATTTTGTCACGAAAAGATGCTCGACTATGCTTGGAATTGATAGTTTTGGAAAGAAGACACTCTGACGATTCCAGAACTGCAAAGATTTTCACTGTGAGTGCCTTAGAACAAAACCTACAGGCAAAACCAAGATGTTTGAGCGACCAGGAAATCAACAGGATTTCTGATGGCACGTTTTCCATGATCGCCTTATATGGCTGTGAATGCGACAGGAATGAACGGACACTTCCTATCGTTTCCCCAAGGTGTCTGCAGCATTGTGACGTATTTGTAGGCATATCATTGGAAGATTGACCATAAGAGACTACATTTACCAGGGGTCCCGCACGGTGTCTGTGTGGAAATTGGTGCGCAAAAGTCAGGTACCAGTATTTTTCCATCCGAATCTGAGAACAATGCAGGCTTCCAGGAATGGCATTTCAATGAAGAGATATATGACAAAACACCTTGAGGATGGATTCAAACAACGTTTTCCATGTTTCAGTCGATTTTATGGAGTTAATTCGGAAAAAAGTTTGACGTGTAGGTGACTGAATTTTCGGTTAGTTTCGGTAGCCAAATGCATAGTAACAAAACGGAACGTTGTGTCCTACACAAGCATCTTTCAGGAAAAACTGGACATCTGCTATGTAACTGAGAGTCTCCTCATTGAAACATCTGAAGTTCTTCAAAGGTAAATTATTTTATTTGATCCCTTTGCTGGTTTTTGTGAATATGTTGCGTGCTAAATGCTAACGCTAAATGCTAAGCTAGCTATCACCACTCTTACACAAATTATTGATTTTCTCTGGTTCTAAAGCATATTTTGAAAATCTGAGACGACAGGATTGTTAAGAAAAGGATAAGCTTGAGGATAGGCATATTTATTTCATTTCATTTGCGATTTTTAGAAATCGCTAACGTTGCGTTATGGTAATGAGCTTGAGGCTATGATTACGCTACCGAATACGGTGTGGGTAGGACTAACAGGTTAAAAAAAATGATGTTTTTTTCCTTGATCACACAGTCTTCATAAATCGATATCTAGGCTATATATGGACCGATTTAAACGAAAAAAAGACCCAATAATGATGTTTATGGGACATCTAGGAGTTCCAACAAAGAAGATTGTCAAAGGTAATGAATGTTTTATATTTTATTTGTGCGTTTTGTGTAGCGCCGACTATGCTAATTATTTTGTTTACGTCCCCTGCGGGTCTTTTGGGGTGTTACATGCTATTAGATAATAGCTTCTCATGCTTTCGCCGAAAAGCATTTTAAAAATCTGACTCGTTGGCTGGATTCACAACGAGTGTAGCTTTAATTCAGTACCCTGCATGTGTATTTTAATGTACGTTTGAGTTTTAACGAGTGCTATTAGCATTTAGCGTAGCACATTTGCATTTCCAGATGTCTAGATGGGACACCTGGTGTCGGGTAGGAGTAAGAGGTTAAGCTCTTTAGCA
Source organism: Oncorhynchus gorbuscha (assembly GCF_021184085.1). Lineage (NCBI taxonomy): Eukaryota > Metazoa > Chordata > Actinopteri > Salmoniformes > Salmonidae > Oncorhynchus > Oncorhynchus gorbuscha. Next base: position 71,324,680 of record NC_060183.1, on the reverse strand, counting down.
AATATAAAGACGTGTTAGATAAACCAAATGTATATATTTTTTGTTTTATTACCATCGAACCATAAAAGTCCACATTTGTTTTTTGTAACAATTCAGCAAGTTATTACCGTCTCGTTGGGGTGGACGAGGAGGAGGTAGATCCCTGGATCTTTAGAACACACCCGGAAGGAGTTATATTCCTCCATCTTACAAATTGCCTCAACACACATTTCACCTGGAAAAGAGAACATCTGATGAATTTATTCCCACCAAGAACACAGTCCAGGACTTAATAAAGCATGTTTCATTCCTAAATTTGGTTTGGGGGCATTTATAGGGAATTCATCACCCAAATTGAAATGAAAGAGTACTCACTCAATTCAGGGGATGCCAGCAGGTAGGGGTATTTGAGGACCTCTGACAGGGGAACCCCAAGACGGTCCTCATACACTGCGGGGCTGATGTTTGACACTCCGATTTCCCGGCCGTCCTCATCTACATAGCTGAGGTCCTTTGCCGGCTGTGCGTCTTTTGCTGCATGTGAAAACAAGTCCAGGAGCCTGGACGTCTCCAACTCCCATAGACTCTGTGTGGGAGAGAGTTTGAGGGGGGGGGGGGATAAGTGAGTGAGAGGGGGAGAAAGAGCAAGAGATCAAAAGGGGTTGTGTTGAGGAAAGGAGTAGATAAAAATGTAGGGAAAGTATGTAGACACTGACTAGAGTATTTCAATTAAGTGCCTTTTGTGATCACACCTGCCTCTCCATATTGTGGTCTTATTTTAATACTCATCTTTGTGGATTAATCTACCACAAACCATAGAGGTTCCTGTTATGAAAAATGATTCAATTATGTATACATTTAACGTAGAACTATAACAATTTTACCCTGTCACTGTACGATTGTATGAAATTCATTAGAATCATAAATCTAGTCAGAATTAGAACTAGGACTTTTTATTCCTTTTTAGTATGTAAGCAGAGTGCAAGAGTGAAACAAATGATAAGAGGAGCTATTGACAGACAAGCTGTACTACTGTGTTACTTACAGAACATTCTCTCCCCACCCAGGGAGGGGAGAGACCTTGGGCTTGTAGTAAATTGTATAACAGGTGGCAGACAACGTATGAGAAGGAGAAGACTTGTGAACTATATTGTCATTGTCTCAGAGGAGGAGGGACATTTATGACAAAATGTGAGGTATATAGACCAATGTACAGGAAATGATAGGCAGAGCTCTCATAAATAAACATTCATGACTATTGTAGACTGCCCTCTGTCAGTCTACAATATCCTACAAATCCTGATATAGCAGACAGTAGTTTAATTGAATTGGCTAATTAACATGAGAACTTAATTCTCTTAAGAGTTCCTCCTTTAAAAGTTGTGCGGGCTGCTGCAGAATTCTATGGCACATGATTTAATTGTCAGACATTTTTACCACCAGAGGGAATCTTTGAGAAGCATTTGATAATCTTTAAAATTGGCATTACTAGAGAATTTAAAACCTTTTTGTAAGAACATAGATTGATTACCACATTTTTCTTAATTTGATGAACATTCTGTCGTTTCTATTCCAAGAAAAACGAAACCCTCTGGGTTTCTGTTCGGATGGAACCCGAAGGTATGGCGCTGTACAATATGACGATCGGGAGTAGGCTACAGTACTAAGAGCATAAGCTTTATGTCGGTGCCGGGGCTATATGACTGTGCCATCAACTTGATCAACTTTATATATGAAAATAAAATATATTTATTTTGAGTGATTGTAATTTGAATAAAGGGCAAAATATTTATGTTTTTAGAGGGAGAGAAATGTCCAAATGGGACTCCCAATCAAACCTGATGGGTCATTTCGCGGGATGTATTGACTGAAAGAAGCCGATTTGAAGACAAATAATGACATCATTGTGCACCAATGATTTGCCCTCTTTCGTTGATTGACTGTATTTTAACCCAATGACAACTGATCGTCTTGAAATCTAACTGGGTAGATAGCCAATGAGCTGAGGTAAACGGCAATAGGTCATGTTTATGTGTTGCAAGACCAACCCATGTAGTAAGCTCTGGCGTAAAGAGAGTAATTCGCTATTGAAGTTTCATACCGGAAGGAGCAACACAGATTACGCACAGCGTTGTTTCGCATATTCAGCTATTTATATCTCAATCATTATGGCGACTACGTCAGGGAAAGCTAATTCTAAATATGTACACACAATTTTAGAATAAATTGATTTGGAAAGTGAGAGATTGTTGTAGGACGATTCATTTTGCGATTCCCAAGTGGAGGAATATTTTTTTGAACTAGAGAGGACAGTTTTGGACTGGTACGTTCTTCTCATGCTAATGCACTTGGTTTGAAATTAATAATATAAAATGTGATTTTTTATATTTTTTAGAAGCAATATATAAAAACATGTAATGTCATGAAATGTGAGATGCGTGTGTCTGCTGCCCCACCAAAACCCACATGATATAACCTATTTGAGGCTGTTGAGGGGAAGGCATTGCCCACAATAATGGCCAAAGTGAAATGGAGAAAGTAGATACAGCTGGTCCGTTGTAATATAATAGACAGTAGATCTAGCTGATCTGTCATAATACACTAAATAAAGGGAACACTAAAATAACATCCTAAATCTGAATGAATGAAATATTCTTATTAAATACTTTTTTTCTTGACATAGTTGAATGTGCTGACAAAAATCACAAAAATGATCAATGGAAATCAAATGTATCAACCCACGGAGGTCTGGATTTGAAGTCACACTCAAAATTAAACTGAAAAACCACACTACAGGCTGATCCAACTTTGATGTAATGTCCTTAAAACAAAAGGTCACACATGATGTCTAGCATTGTCTTGCATTAGGAGGAACCCAGGGCCAACCGCATCAGCATATGGTCTCACAAGGGGTCTGAGGATCTCATCTCGGTACCTAATGGCAGTCAGGCTACCTCTGGCAAGCACATGGAGGGCTGTGCGGCCCCCCCAAAGAAATGCCACCCCACTGACTGACCCACCGCTAAACCGGTCATGCTGGAGGATGTTGCAGGCAGCAGAACGTTCTCCACGACGTCTCCAGACTGTCACGTCTGTCACATGTGCTCAGTGTGAACCTGCTTTCATCTGTGAAGAGCACAGGGCGCCAGTGGCGAATTTGCTAATCTTGGTGTTCTCTGGCAAATGCCAAAAGTACTGCACGGTGTTGGGCTGTAAGCACAACCCCCACCTGTGGACATCGGGCCCTCATACCACACTCATGGAGTTTGTTTCTGACCGTTTGAGCAGACATGCACATTTGTGGCCTGCTGGAGGTCATTTTGCAGGGCTCTGGCAGTGCTCCTCCTTGCACAAAGGCGGAGGTAGCGGCCCTGCTGCTGGGTTGTTGCCCTCCTACGCCCTCCATGTCTCCCGATGTACTGGCCTGTCTCCTGGTAGCGCCTCCATGCTCTGGACACTACGCCGACAAACACAGCAAACCTTGCCACAGCTCGCATTGATGTTGCATCCTGGATGAGCTGCACTACCTGAGCCACGTGTGGGTTGTAAAGACTCCTTCTCATGCTACCACTAGAGTGAAAGCACCGCCAGCATTCAAGTGACCAAAACATCAGCCAGGAAGCATAGCAACTGAGAGGTGGTCATCACCTTGCTAATTGCCCATAATTTCCAACTGTTGTCTAATCCATTTGCACAACAGCATGTGAAATTTATTGTCAGTGTTGCTTCCTAAGTGGGCAGTTTGACTTCACAGAAGTGTGATTGACTTAGAGTTACATTGTGTTTACGTGTTCTTTATTTTTTTGAGCAGTGTATATTCAACCTAATAATAAATATATATAATAATAATAAATATATATAATAATAAATATATATATATAATAATAAATATATATATATAATAATAATAATAAATATATATAATAATAATAAATATATATTATTTCTGCAGGCATGGATGTGCCTCAGTGCCAAAAGGGCACAGCATGGAGGAGTCACTGTGTTCTTTGCTAAATTAAGTCCATCAACTGCGCCACATTCTTTACAGCAGAAAGAGACCGCTATGGCACCTGGCATCAGCAGCACAATATTGTGTAGAGCTTTGGCAAAGTGGGTGGGGTTACATCCTGCCTGTTTGGCCCTGTCCGGGGGTCTCATCGGATGGGGCCACAGTGTCTCCTGACCTCTCCGGTCTCAGCCTCCATTATTTATGCTGCAGTAATTTGTGTCAGGGTGCTAGGGTCAGTTTGTTATATCTGGAGTACTTCTGTCTTATCCGGAGTCCTGTGAATTTAAGTATGCCCTCTAATTTTCTCTCTCTCGGAGGACCTGAGCCCTATAGGACCATGCGTCAGGACTACCTGGCATGATGACTCCTTGCTGTCCCCAGTCCACCTGGCCTGGCTGCTGTTCCAGTTTCAACTGTTCTGCCTGCGGCTATGGAACCCTAAACTGTTGATATTTACTCTTGAGGTGCTGTCCTGTTGCATCCTCTACAACTACTGTGATTATTATTATTATTATTATTATTATTACTACCACCCTACTGGTCATCTATGAATGGTTGAAAATCTCAGCCATGTTCTGTTCTCTGTGGAGATTATGACTGGCCATCCCTCAGCCTGGTTCCTCTAGGTTTCTTCCTGGGTTTTAGCCTTTCTAGGGAGTTTTTCCAAGCCACCATGCTTCTACACCTGCATTGCTTGCTGTTTGGAGTTCTAGGCTGGGTTTCTGTACAGCACTTTGAGATATTAAGCTGATGTACAAAGGGCTATATAAATACATTTGATTTGATAGAGGACTGAGGGTCTTCCAAATATTTAAAGTGTGTAAATAGTTACCCATGTTATTTTGTAAATGTATATATACTTTTTCCCCCATATTTTTTTCTCCATTTTTGGAGAGGGTGTTAGAATACCATTTTGGTATTTTGTATATTGTTATTTGTTTCAAAACGTATACCTTCACCAATTTGGCCACTTGGGTACATTTGGGCTACTTGTGTGACTTCATGATAAATGTCACGTAACACACTCATTTTGGAAGTTATCATTCTGAAACTTTGCACAAGTACTGTTGCCCTCTTATAATTTTTCACTGAAATTGACCCCATCATCCTATCTGAATGTTTGTTTCATCTTGTTCATTTTAAAGATACAAAAAAGAAAAAACGTATGGTTTTTCATTGTATTATCTAAACCATATCTATTGTGTTATATTCTCCAACATTCAATTCACATTTACACAAACTTCAGTGCTTTCTTTCAAATGGTCCCAAGAATATGCATATCCTTGGTTCTGTGCCTGAGCTACAGGCTGTTAGATTTGGGTATGTCTTCAGGCAGAAATTGAAAAAAGTAGGGGGGTAGCTCTAAGAGGTTAACCTTTTGCGACTAGCAATCCCGTATCCGGGAGCGTAATCATAGCCTCAAACGCATTAGCATAACGCAGCTGACACAAATACTACTAGAAACTTTTCCTATTCATGAAAATCGCAAATGAGATGAATAAAATATATTCAAACACAAGCTTAGCCTTTTGTTAACACTGTCATCTCAGATTTTCAAAATATGCGTTACAGCCAACACTAGACAAGCATTTGTGTAAGTTTATCATGGCATAATGCTATGCTAGGCTCTGCTGACAGCAGGCAACATTTTCACGAAAATAAGAAAAGCAACCAAATTAAATAATTTACCTTTGAAGAACTTCAGATGCTTTCACTCAGGAGACTTAGTTAGATCGCAAATGTTCCTTTTTTCCAAAAATATGATTTTTGTAGGCGAAAAAGCTCCCGTTTCTTAATCATCCTTGGCTGAGAAATCGACCGGAAAATGCTACTACTACAACGCCAAACTTTTTTCAAAATTAGCTACATTGACAGAAACACGGCAAACGTTGTTTAGGATCCACCCTCAAGATGTTTAACATATATTCGATAATATATCCGTCGAGGCAATTGGTTTCTCATAAGAAGCGATTGGAAAAATGGCTACCTCAGTATTTTATGCAAGATTTTCTGCGGGAGACACATGTGACCACTTGATATATATGGTCCCTTACAGCCATTCTTCAATGGAAATGCCTAAAAAGATGCTGTAGACACCTTGGGGAATACGTGGAAAACGTAAGCTCATTCGTAGCTCATTCACAGCCATATAAGGGGTCATTGGCATGAGGCAGTTTCAAAAAATGCGGCACTTCCTGGTTGGATTTTTATCTGGGTTTCGCCTGTAACATCAGTTCTGTGGCACTCACAGACAATATCTTTGCAGTTTTGGAAACGTCAGAGTGTTTTCTTTCCAAAGCTGTCAATTATATGCATAGTCGAGCATCTTTGTGACAAAATATCTTGTTTAAAACGGGAATGTTTTTCATCCAAAAATTTTAATAGCGCCACCTAGTCGCAAGAAGTTAACCAAATGTTGCAATTGCGATTTAACTTGTGAATTAGAGCAAAACTGTTGGAAATAGAATGACTATTCTATTTCTATTGTTAGAATATAATAGTGGGCACTTTGAATACAGTGTTGTAACTTGAATGGGTTACACAGTTAATGTTTACAGTTACTTCATTGAGCTGTATCTAAAGATATTTTCTTTAAAGTTATTTACATATGTAACTGTATTAGAATTTGTGTGTTGGAGATTGCGAGAACTACATACAACAAAATATGTATTGGATTACGCTTTTGACTGCAAGTTCCAGAATGCCTTGCGACCGGAAGTAGAGAGAGAACTCGGCAGTTATGAACAAGTGATTATCCTGACACTCGCAGGCAACTTTGTTTTGTCAAATCTAAAGTTGTTAAGTGACGTGAACAAGTAGTATTACTAAAAGAAGCTTTCATATCAAACCAGACGTCCCAAGTCTTTACTTTGTAGTTCTTCTATATTTTGGTGCCGAAGCCCGGGAAAAGTATGAGCTGCAACGAAGATCGTAGGGATGAAGCGGCTGAAATGGCTGAGGAGGAGCATCGGCATGAAGCAGAAAGAATGAGACGAAAGCGGGGTACCATTCGAGGTGCCACAACACGGATTTTGGATCAGTTTGACGTGGAAATAACCCAGTCAAATTTGGATACCGATCACTTGGATACATTGTTGGAATCGCTGTCAGCTAAAGAGGACAGCTTGTTTGAACTTGATCGTGGAATTGAACAGTTAATGCCATTGGGCAGACTGGAAGCGGGGATTGCATGCACGGAGGATTACAAAGAGCGTGTTATGCTGAAGAGCCGTGCACAACAAGTGATAAAGAAAAACACAGGACCGCAATCCACTACCAGTACGGGTGAGTGACGCTAACTCAAACAGATCACAGAGACAAATCAGTAAGGATACCAAAGTTGATTGAGAAATTCTATGGAGATGCCAGTATGTGGCAGTTTTGGAGCCAGTATGAGACTGCTATTCACAACAATGATTCACTGTGTAATAAAGAAGTTTACCCATCTGAAAACATCTCACTTGACCAGCTGCAAAGGCAGTAGCAGGACTGATGCTAACAGACAGTAACTGTGATGCAATCGCTCTGCTCAAGAGCAGATTTGGAAGGAAAGATCTTGTGATTAGTGCTCACATGTCAACGGTGCTGAATCTCACTCATATGAAGAAATCCTCTGACCTAAACGCATTGAGGCAGGTATATGATGAATGTGAAATTCAGATTAGAAGCTGGGAACCACTGGGTGTAGTGTCAGAAACCTATGGAAGCATACTATGCCCAATCTTACTGCAGATGATTCCAGAGGACATAGCTCGACTATATTCGTCAGAGGGGAGTAGATGAATGGAAAGTGTCTGAGATTGTGAGTTTCCTACAGAAGGAGGTTCAGAGCAGGGAGAGAGCACTACAAATGACAAGATCATGCAACCAATAGTAAGAGAGCAAACCATGGAACAAGTCATGCTCCTCCAATTAAATGAAAACAAAAAAAGACCCAACATGCCATCTGCTGCGGCACTGCACACATCCAGCCAGAAGGAACAAAACTGTCTATTCTGTGACAGTGCAGACCACAAAACAGAAAACTTCCCTGACCACAATATTGTTATACACAAAGAGAAAAATGGGAAGATTGTTTGTATGTTTAGGAAAGAAACACATTGCAAAATTCTGTAAAGTCAAAGATGTGTCATGTGCAACATGTGGAAGAAGACATCACATTGCTGTGTGTGCCGGTAAGAGGGGTGAGGTGCAACCCCCTACTGTTTCTGCAGATGCTGTTGTTTCCTCAGTTATTCCCCATTCAGTGAAGATTAAACCAGATGGACAGAACACTGTTGCTACAAACAGCAAAGGCATGGGTAGAAGGCCCATCGGGCAGGAAGATCGCTCGTTGCTTACTAGATGGAGGCAGTCAGAGAAGCTTTGTACATGAAAACCTTGTGAAGGGTGAAGCTACCAGTAAATCAGACAAGAGGCACTCACTCTTCACACGTTTGGCTCCTCTGCTCCAGCAACGTCCAAACGCAACACAGTGAAAGTCATCTTGGAGAATGTCGGGGACAAACAGCAGAGACTAGCGATAAAGACAATTGAAACCCTACAAGTGTGCACAGCTGTGATGAAGGTTTCTAGTGAACAGATTCAACATGAGCTCAATAGAAAGGGACTGCAAGCTTGCAGACGTTCCAGGAGATGACAATGATCCTGTCTCAGCCTCCAGTATTTATGCTGCAGTAGTTTATGTGTCGGGGGGCTAGGGTCAGTTTGTTTATCTGGAGTACTTCTCCTGTCCTATTCGGTGTCCTGTGTAAATCTAAGTGTGCGTTCTCTAATTCTCTCCTTCTCTCCTTCTTTCTCTCTCTCGGAGGACCTGAGCCCTAGAACCATGCCCCAGGACTACCTGACATGATGACTCCTTGCTGTCCCCAGTCCACCTGGCCATGCTGCTGCTCCAGTTTCAACTGGCCTGGGCCCTAGGACCATGTCCCAGGACTACCTGACATGAGGACTCCTTGCTGTCCCCAGTCCACCTGGCCATGCTCCTGCTCCAGTTTCAACTGTTCTGCCTTACTATTATTCAACCATGCTGGTCATTTATGAACATTTGAACATCTTGGCCACGTTCTGTTATAATCTCCACCCGGCACAGCCAGAAGAGGACTGGCCACCCCACATATGCTCTCTCTAATTCTCTCTTTCTTTCTCTCTCTCGGAGGACCTGAGCCCTAGGACCGTGCCCCAGGACTACCTGACATGATGGCTCCTTGCTGTCCCCAGTCCACCTGACTGTGCTGCTGCTCCAGTTTCAACTGTTCTGCCTTATTATTATTTGACCATGCTGGTCATTTATGAACATTTGAACATCTTGGTCATTTTCTGTTATAATCTCTACCCGGCACAGCCAGAAGAGGACTGGCCACCCCACATAGCCCGGTTCCTCTCTAGGTTTCTTCCTAGGTTTTGGCCTTTCTAGGGAGTTTTTCCTAGCCACCGTGCTTTTACACCTGCATTGTTTGCTGTTTGGGGTTTTAGGCTGGGTTTCTGTACAGCACTTTGAGATATCAGCTGATGTACGAAGGGCTATATAAATAAATTTGATTTGATTTGATTTGATTTGATCCTGAACTCTGTCCTGATAGGAGCAGACTACTACTGGCAGACAGTATCAGGCAGAGTGGAGCGACTGACGGAGACGCTAGTTGCTTTAGAGAGCACCGTTGGATGGTCGGCGCAGGGACCAGTGTCCATGTCAAGTGTCGCTGAGGCAACATGCATGTTCATCCCACTTGATGAAGACACACTAGTCTCCAAACAACTGCATGCATTCTGGGAGCTTGAGTCTCTGGGTATTATAAGGGAGAAAACACAGAACCCAGAGGAAAACTAGGCTCTACAGAAGTTTGAGGAAACAACCACCTTCAAAGATGGACGATAGCACGTGGAGTTGCCATGGAAATGAGAAATGCCAGAACTCCAAGTATACAAGAAACGGTTTGAAGGTCTGAAGAAAAGACTGAGGGATGTGACGTTGTACAGCAGATACAATGAAGTAGAGGACTATTTACAACAGGATATGGCAGAGGACGTGCCCAAGGACAACGCATAAAGCGTAGACAATGTAAAATACTACTTACCTCACCATGCAGTACTCCAAGAAGATAAGGTGACAGAATTGAGAGTGGTGTTTGATGCCTCGTCCCATGAAGATGGCTGTCCATCCCTCAATGACTGTCTACTCACAGGACCAAACCTGAATCCAGATCTGCTCAGCGTTCTGATGAGGTTCAGACTACATGAAATCACATTCATGGCAGACATCAAGAAAGCTTTCCTGCAGATATCCCTAGCAGAGAAAGACAGAGACGCCGTGAGATTCCTATGGCTCACAGGCCCACCAAGGGGAGAAAATGAAGAGGAGCTGCGTGTGCTGAAGATGAAAAGAGTGGTATTTGGAGCTTCCCCCAAGTCCATTCTTGCTGGCAGTTAAAATCAGGAAGCACCTGAAACAATATGAAACAGAACAACCAGAAGTTGTAGAGAGAGAAAGTCACTATGTAGAGGATTTCATCGTAAATTCACACAACGTTGAAGAGGCTTACATTGTGACAACTGCAAAGCGAATGCTGTCGATTGCAGGCATGGACCTCTGCAAGTGGATGACCAACTCTCCTGAACTGAAAACAAAAATGGGAGAGTACGACAAATTTTCACCCATTGACACTAGAAACACAAGGAGTAGTGCTGAAGGTTTTAGGTTTAGTATGGAGATTGAGAACAGATGACTTTCACCTCAGGCCGCTACTGAGCATTTTCTAACGCAAAAGGAAAACACAAAGAGAAGTCTTCTGCAGTCATCTGCAAGCATCTTCAACCCTCTTGGTTCCCTGACCCCTTCACCATTAGGATCAAGTGCATGTTCCAGGAAATGTGGAAGAGGGGACTCAGCTGGGACAAAGAATTACCACCTGATCTGACAGGAGAATGGCAACAGTCGTGTTCAACACTACCCCAGTTACACCAGATAAGTGTTTCCTAGGGGACCCTATAAGCTTTGGCTACATTGCATGTTCTCTCTTAGCTACTTCATGTAGCTAACATATTCTTGCTTTGCATATTCCTCTTTGCTTTAGAAGATACTGTTGCACCAACATGCTGATTTAGGTCTACAACGTCACTGGTATTATCAGGCTGTATGAGCTCGCTACGTTTGCTCTTACTCAGTACATTTATTAGCTAGCTAGCTATTAGCAGATAACAATTAGTGTCTCAAGTTTCCTGGCAACTTGCTAAGAAAAGACAAACTAGCGGTTTGCTGATGTAAGAAACAAACTGATAGTGTCATTATAGAACGCTAGCAGATTTAGATTACGAAACAAAGTGAAAACAGCATTGTTATCATCAACATTGTTGCATGTGCTGCATTGACCATGCAGACTGAACGCAAGTGGGGCGGCAGGGTAGCCTAGTGGTTAGAGCATTGGACTAGTAACCGAAAGGATGCAAGTTCATATCCCCGAGCTGACAAGGTACAAAATCTGCCGTTCTGCCCCTGAACAGGCAGTTAACCTCTTGGGTCGACCCGGGACGCATGCGTCCCATCTAGACATCTGGAAATGCCAATGCGCTACGCTAAATGCTAATAGCACTCGTTAAAACTCAAAACGTTCATTAAAACACACATGCAGGGTACTGAATTAAAGCTACACTCGTTGTGAATCCAGCCAACAAGTCAGATTTTTAAAATGCTTTTCGGCGAAAGCATGAGAAGCTATTATCTGATAGCATGCAACACCCCAAAAGATCCGCAGGGGACGTAAACAAAATAATTTGCATAGTCGGCGCTACACAAAACGCAGAAATAAAATATAAAACTTCATTACCTTTGACAATCTTCTTTGTTGGCACTCCTAGATGTCCCATAATCACTATTGGGTCTTTTTTTCGATTAGAATCGGTCCATATATAGCCTAGATATCGATAATTTTGTTCCTTGCCCTCTTGAATGAGTCACTCTCCGCCAACGACGCGTGACTCTCCGCCAACGACGCGTGACTCTCCGCCAACGACGCGTGACTCTCCGCCAACGACGCGTGACTCTCCGCCAACGACGCGTGACTCTCCGCCAACGACGCGTGACTCTCCGCCAACGACGCGTGACTCTCCGCCAACGACGCGTGACTCTCCGCCAACGACGCGTGACTCTCCGCCAACGACGCGTGACTCTCCGCCAACGACGCGTGACTCTCCGCCAACGACGCGTGACTCTCCGCCAACGACGCGTGACTCTCCGCCAACGACGCGTGACTCTCCGCCAACGACGCGTGACTCTCCGCCAACGACGCGTGACTCTCCGCCAACGACGCGTGACTCTCCGCCAACGACGCGTGACTCTCCGCCAACGACGCGTGACTCTCCGCCAACGACGCGTGACTCTCCGCCAACGACGCGTGACTCTCCGCCAACGACGCGTGACTCTCCGCCAACGACGCGTGACTCTCCGCCAACGACGCGTGACTCTCCGCCAACGACGCGTGACTCTCCGCCAACGACGCGTGACTCTCCGCCAACGACGCGTGACTCTCCGCCAACGACGCGTGACTCTCCGCCAACGACGCGTGACTCTCCGCCAACGACGCGTGACTCTCCGCCAACGACGCGTGACTCTCCTCCGCCAACGACGCGTGACTCTCCGCCAACGACGCGTGACTCTCCGCCAACGACGCGTGACTCTCCGCCAACGACGCGTGACTCTCCGCCAACGACGCGTGACTCTCCGCCAACGACGCGTGACTCTCCGCCAACGACGCGTGACTCTCCGCCAACGACGCGTGACTCTCCGCCAACGACGCGTGACTCTCCGCCAACGACGCGTGACTCTCCGCCAACGACGCGTGACTCTCCGCCAACGACGCGTGACTCTCCGCCAACGACGCGTGACTCTCCGCCAACGACGCGTGACTCTCCGCCAACGCATTAGCTTTCGCCTGTATTTTCTGCCCTCAGATAATGCTTCTCTTTCTACTGGTCTGCCTTCAAGGACTCGATCTCGGTCTTCAAAGTTTGAATCTGATCCATGTGCACCTTCATCAGATGACCTAAATAGTACTGTCCTGAGCCCCCATCGATTACAGCAGCCCATGATAGAAATGGTAGATCAATCCAGTTCGGATCTTTTGACTGACGCCTTTAGTGACAGGTCTAATGCTCTAATATTTAATCATTTCTGCCCTCTAAGTTCATATCTAAGGGGCATTTTTCACACCATTATTAGTTTCATTGCAAGTTCACACTAAAACAAACCGGCACCTAGTCAGCGCCATTATTACTGCAATGCCCCTTAAAATGTTGTTCTGTGCTACCCAGTGGAAAGGGGGTCCACCCCGCCACCCTCCTCCTCCCTTCCACATGGGCTAGGTCAGTCTTGTGTGCTGCTCTGCCGCCCGTTCCGTGCCTCCTGCACTTTGTGCCTTGAACGCCTACCGCTATCTCAGTGGGGGAAGCTGGAGAACTGCAAGGCAATCCCATTGTGCACCACTCGGAAGCCATGACCAATATATATTGTCCTGCTAGAAACATTGTTTGCAGAATTCACACCCTGCTACACTTGTGAAAAAGGTTGTTAATATATATGAGAATATTTTAGGGGCTTTTGTATAATTCTAAAATTAATAGCTTTGTTATAAAAATTACAATATTTTAGAGATGATTTTGTTTTCAAATAACGTAAAGTGAGTGGGGAAAACCCCATTCTTGAACATGGGGTGAGACATTGTTACTTATTTTTAAATAAAGCCAGTTTATTATATAGAATTATTTATTTCTGGTTTTAGAGGGAGAGAACCAGCATCTGTAGCAACACAGTTTGCACTGCAATGCAGTGTCTTAGACCACTGCGCCCCTCGGGGGCTGTACAACGTGACCGGTCAGGAGTACGCTACAGTACTACTGTAGGAGCAAAATAATCCTAACATTTCAACACCCTAATTGTAATCCAAGTTTCTCTTAGAATAAAAACCTTAGAGTAACAGTTTTATTAAGTAACTTACAAGTAGTAACAAAAATGATAAGATGGCACCAGTGCAGAAGGCAGATGTTTTTCGTGTCCCCATCCGATAGTGTTTTTTGTTCGTAACTTATTTGACTCTTTTTGTACATAATGTTGCCGCTACCGTCTCTTATGACCGAAAATATTTTATAGACATCAGGACTGCGATTACTCAGACTAGCAGAGTCCTTTTTCTTCTTTCATGACTTTGACGAGCCAGAGGATTTTCGGCTCCCTCGGGAACAGGCCCTGACCCCAGTGATCTGCTTGAAGAGGCGGAGAAAGAGGCCAGCGAAAAAAAACCTCACTCCCCTCAATTCTGCTCACAAACATGCATCTTTGGAAAAAAAGGACGAGTTATTGGGAAGATTAAACTACCAACGGGAAATGTAAAGAGAACATCTTATGCGTCACGGAGTCGTGGCTGAACAACGACAATATCAACATAGAGCTGGCTGGTTATACGCTGTACCAGCAAGATGGAACAGCGGCGTCTGGTAAGACAAAGGGCAGCGCTCTGTGTATTTTTGTAAACAACAGCTGGTGCACGATATCTAAGGAAGTCTCAAGCTATTGCTTGCCTGAGGAAGAGTTTCTCATAAGCTGCAGATCACACTACCTACCTAGAGAGTTCGTATTTTTCTTACCACCGCAGACCAATGCAGGCACTAAAACAGCACTCAGTGAGATGTATACCGCAATTAGCAAACAGGAAAATGCTCATCCAGAGGCAGCGCTCCTAGTAGCCAAGGACTTTAACCCCTGAACCACCCACCCCGGATCCGGTATAATTGTCATCAGCAACGCTGATTAGCATAGCACCACAGTGAAATAATATTACTAGAAAATATTCATATTCATGAAATCACAAGTGCAATATTGCAAAACACAGCTTAGCCTTTTGTTAATCCACCTGTCGTCTCAGATTGAAATTATGAATTACAGCAAACACAATACAAGCGCTTGTGTAAGTCTATCGGTCGCTCGACAAAACAAAAAGTACACTTAGCATCAGGTAACTTGGTCACAAAAATCAGAAAAGCAATCAAATTAATCGTTTACCTTTGATGATCTTCAGATGTTTTCACTCACGAGACTCCCAGTTAGACAACAAAATGTTCCTTTTGTTCTATAAAGATATTTCTTATATCCAAATATCTGTTAGTTTGGTGCGTTATGCCCAGGAATCCACCGGAAAGAGCGGTCACGACAACGCAGACAAAAATTCCAAATTATATCCATAATGTCCACAGAAAAATATCAAACGGTTTTCATAATCAATCCTCAGGGTGTTTTTCAAATATCTATTCGATAATATATCAACCGGGACAGTTGGCTTTTCACTAGGACCGGGAGTAACAATAGCCACCTTTCTCATTTGCGCACAACACTCCGAGAGCCCCCACCTATCCACTTACGCAATGTGGTCGTTCACGCTCATTCTTCAAAATAAAAGCCTGAAACTATGTCTAAAGGCTTTTGACACCTTAGGGAAGCCATAGAAAAAGAAATATGGTTGATATCCCTTTAAATGGGGAATAGGGATGATTAAGAACAGAAGTTTCAAAAACAGGGGCACTTCCTGATTGGATTTTCCTCAGGTTTAGGTGCAATATCAGTTCTGTTTAACTCAGACGGCATTTTGACAGTTTTGGAAACTTTAGAGTGTTTACTATCCTAATGTGTCAATTATATGCATATTCTAGCATCTGGTCCTGAGAAATAGGCTATTTACTTTGGGAACGTTATTTTTCCAAACATAAAAACAGTGCCCCCTAGCTTCAAGATGTTAATGCAAGGAAACTTAAAATATTTTTTACCTCGTTTCTATCAACAAGTTAAAATGTGCAACCAGGGGGAAAAGAACTCTGGACCATCTTTACGCCACACACAGATGCATACAAAGCTCTCCCTTGGCCTCCATTTGGCAAATCTGACCATAATTCCATCCTCCTGATTCCTGCTTACAAGCAAAAATTAAAGCAGGAAGCAACAGTGACTAGATAAAAAAAAAAAAGTGGTGAGATGAATCAGATGCTAAACGACAGGACTGTTTTGCTATCACAGACTGGAATATTTTCCCGGGATTCCCCCAATGGCATTGAGGAGTACACTACATCTGTCATTGGCTTTATCAATAAGTGCATCGATGACATCGTCCTCACAGTGACAGTACGTACAGAAGTCTAAAGTGTTCATACACCTTAGTCAAATATATTTTAAACTCAGTTTCCTGACATTTAATCCGAGTCAAAATTCCCTGTCGTAGGTCAGTTAGGATCACGACTATTTATTTCAGCTTTTATTTCTTTCCTCACATTCCCATCGGGTCAAAAGTTTACATACACTCAATTAGTATTTGGTAACATTGCCTTTAAATTGTTTAAGTTGGGTCAAACATTTTTGGTATCCTTCCCACAATAAGTTGGGTGAATTTTTGCCCATTCCTCCTGACAGAGCTGAAATACTCTCTGTAGCTCAGTTGGTAGAGCATGGCGCTTGTAACGCCAGGGTAGTGGGTTCAATCCCCGGGACCACCCATACGTAGAATGTATGCACACATGACTGTAAGTCGCTTTGGATAAAAGCGTCTGCTAAATGGCATATATTATTATTATTATTATTAAATAACTGAGTGAGGTTTATAGGCCTCCTTGCTCGCACAAGGTTTTTCAGTTCTGCCCACAAATTTTCTATAGGTTTGAGGTCAGTGCTTTGTGATGGCCACTCCAATACCTCGACTTTGTTGTCCTTAAGCCATTTTGCCACAACTTTGAAAGTATGCTTGGGGTCATTGTCCATTTGGAAGACCCATTTGCGACCAAGCTTTAACTTGGCTGCCTGACTGATGTCATACATCTGACTGATGAGATGTTGCTTCAATGTATCCACATAATTTCTCCTCATGATGCCATCCATTTTGTGAAGTGCAGCAGTCCCTCCAGCAGCAAAGCACATCCACAGCATGATGCTGCCACCCCTGTGCTTCACGGTTGGGATGGTGTTCTCCAGTTTCAACTGTTCTGCCTTATTATTATTCGACCATGCTGGTTATTTATGAACATTTGAACATCTTGGCACAGCCAGAAGAGGACTTGCCACCCCACATAGCCTGGTTCCTCTAGGTTTCTTCCTAGGTTTTGGCCTTTCTAGAGAGTTTTTCCTAGCCACCGTGCTTCTACACCTGCATTGCTTGCCATTTGGGGTTTTAGGCCGGGTTTCTGTACAGCACTTTGAGATATCAGCTGATGTACGAAGGGCTATATAAATACATTTGATTTTGATTTGATTTGATCTTCGGCTTGCAAGCCTCCCCTTTTTCCTCCAAACATAAAAATGGTCATTATGGCCAAACAGTTCTTCTTCCTTGCTGAGCAGCATTTCAGGATATGTCGATAAATGACTCGTTTTACTGTGGATATAGATGCTGGTGGAAACAAGTACAAAAGTATCTTCACAAGGTCCTTTGCTGTTGTTCTGGGATTGATTTGCACTTTCCACACCAAAGTACGTTCATCTCTAGGAAACAGAACGCGTTTCCTTCCTGAGAGGTATGACTGCTGTATGGTCCCATGGTGTTTATACTTGCGTCCTATTGTTTGTACAGATGAACGTGGTACCTTCAGGCGTTTAGAAATTGCTCCCAAGGATGAACCAGACTTGTGGAGGTCTACAATTGTTATTCTGAGGTCTTAGCTGATTTCTTTTGATTTTCCAATGATGTCAAGCAAAGAGGCACTGAGTTTGTAGGTAGGCCTTGAAAATACATCCATAGGTACACCTCCAATTGACTCAAATTAGGTCAATTTGCCCATCAGAAGTTTCTAAAGCCATGATGTAATTTTCTGAAATGATCCAAGTTGTTTAAAGGCACAGTCAACTTAGTGGAGGTAAAATTCTGACCCTCTGGAATTGTCATACAGTGAATTAAGTGAAATAATAGGTCTGTAAACAATTGTTGGAAAAATGACTTGTATCATGCACAAAGTAGATGTCCTAACCGACTAGCAAAAACTATTGTTTGTTAACAAGAAATTTGTGGAGTGGTTGAAAAATGAGTTAATGACTCCAACCTAAGTGTATGTAAACTTCCGACTTCAACTGTACATACTTGAGGTTGACCAATTAATCAGCATTTTTGGAAGCCGATTATTTAGATTTTTTTATTCCACCTCAATTTAACCAGGTAGGCTAGTTGAGAACAAGTTCTCATTTGCAACTGCGACCTGGCCAAGATAAAGCATAGCAGTGTGAACAGACAACAGAGTTACACATGGAGTAAACAATTAACAAGTCAATAACACAGTAGAAAAAAAAGAAAAAGTCTATACATTGTGTGCAAAAGGCATGAGGAGGTAGGAGAATAATTACAATTTAGCAGATTAACACTGGAGTGATAAATGATCAGATGGTCATGTACAGGTAGAGATATTGGTGTGCAAAAGAGCAGAAAAGTAAATAAATATAAACAGTATGGGGATGAGGTAGGTAAAATTGGGTGGGCTATTTACCGATAGACTATGTACAGTCGCAGCGATCGGTTAGCTGCTCAGCTAGCTGATGTTTGAAGTTGGTGAGGGAGATAAAAGTCTCCAACTTCAGCGATTTTTGCAATTCGTTCCTGTCACAGGCAGCAGAGAACTGGAACGAAAGGTGGCCAAATGAGGTGTTGGCTTTAGGGATAATCAGTGAGATACACCTGCTGGAGCGCATGCTACGGGTGGGTGTTACCTCAATACCTCACTGGTCACGATGGCAAGGCGGAGCTTTACCTAGCATGGACTTGTAGATGACCTGGAGCCAGTAGGTCTGGCGACGAATATGTAGCGAGGGCCAGCCGACTAGAGCATTGGTCGCAGTGGTGGGTGGTATAAGGTGCTTTAGTAACAAAACGGATGGCACTGTGATAAACTGCATCCAGTTTGCTGAGTAGAGTATTGGAAGCTATTTTGTAAATGACGTCGCCGAAGTCGAGGATCGGTAGGATAGTCAGTTTTACTAGGGTAAATTTGGCGGCGTGAGTGAAGGAGGCTTTGTTGCGGAATAAAAAGCCGACTCTAGATTTGATTTTGGATTGGAGATGTTTGATATGAGTCTGGAAGGAGCGTTTACAGGCTAGCCAGACACCTAGGTACCTATAGATGTCTACATATTCTAGGTCCTAACCATCCAGGGTGGTGATGCTAGTCGGGCGCGCGGGTGCAGGCAGCGTTTGAAAAGCATGCATTTGGTTTTACTAGTATTTAAGAGCAGTTGGAGGCCACGGAAGGAGTGTTGTATGGCATTGAAGCTCGTTTGGAGGTTAGATAGCACAGTGTCCAAGGAAGTGTCCAAGGCCAGAAGAATACAGAATGGTGTCGTCTGCGTAGAGGTGGATCAGGGAATCGCCCGCAGCAAGAGCAACACCATTGATATATACAGAGAAAAGAGTCAGCCCGAGAATTTAACCCTGTGGCACCCCCATAGAGACAGCCAGAGGACCGGACAGCATGCCCTCCGATTTGACACACTGAACTCTGTCTGCAAAGTAGTTGGTGAACCAGGTAAGGCAGTCATCAGAAAAACGATAAGAATATGGTGATTGACAGAGTCGAAAGCCTTGGCCAGGTCGATGAAGACTGCTGCACAGTACCGTCTTTTATCGATGGCGGTTATGATATCGTTTAGTACCTTGAGCGTGGCTGAGGTGCACCCGTTACCGGCTCGGAAACCAGATTGCACAGCGGAGAAGGTACGGTGGGATTCGAGATGGTCAGTGACCTGTTTGTTGACTTAGCTTTCGAAGACCTTAGATAGGCAGGGCAGGATGGATATACGTCTGTAACAGTTTGGCCGTTTACATTGCATTCCACGAGCACTGCGTGGCAGGCTGACCACCTGTTACGTGAGTACAGTAAGGTGCCACGGTAAGTTGCTAGCTAGCATTAAACTTATCTTATAAAAAACAATCAATCTTCACATAACCTAGTAAAATCAACCATGTGTAGTTAACTAGCTTGTCCTGCGTTGCATATATTCAATGCTGTGCCTGTTAATTTATCATCAAATCACAGCCTACTTCGCCAAACGGGGGATGAGTTCACAAAAGCAAACATTGCACGAATGTACCTAACCATAAACCACACGGCAAGCGGTACCAGAGCACCAAGTCTAGGTCCAAGAGGCTTCTAAACAGCTTCTACCCTCAAGCCATAAGACTCCTGAACATCTTGTCAAATGGCAACCCAGACTATTTGCATTGCCACCCCCTCCCTTCACCACTGCCAATCTCTGTTGCCATCTATGCATAGTCACTTTAATAACTCTACCTACATGTACATATTACCTCAACTAACCGGCACCCCCCTGTATGTATGTGCAAATAATATTTTTTTTACTGCTGCTCTAATTACTTCTCTCATTTTTATCCATATATTTTTAAACCACACTGTTGGTTAGGGGATCGTACGTAAGCATTTCACTATAAGGTCTTACACCTGCCATATTTGGCGCATGTGACTAATAAAATTTTATTTGAAAAAAATCTGTGTATTTATCTGGGTGTGAGCTGCAGGACAGAGGATTAGCAATTCTTACAGTATTGTTCTAAATTCAATCACCTTCATCCTCATTCAGTTTATTGAAATTCAATTTTGAAGACACGCACCATTATCAGTTTCTATTTGGTTTATGTCGCCAATTCACTGTCATTTCGACAAAGTAGCACCTTGGGACCCAAAATCATAATCAGTGCTCTAACTCCCCCTTGCGCTGCTCTGGAGCAATGAAGTAGTGATGCAGAGTACCGTACTAAACCACAAATTACTTTGAAGTCACGCAGTATAACAAAACTTTCAGTTGAGCAACCACTGTTTGGTTCATCCTTACCCGGTGCAGTCCAGGTAACTCCTCCTTCGCCCGATGGTACGCTACCACACACTCCAGGCACTTGTCGAGGTCATCGTTGAGTGCCACCTTCTCGTTGACTGCCTCCTCATCCTCTGATAACCAAGACACAGCACAGTACCTCTGGAGCAGTTTTGCAACATCGTCACCCAAAGACGTGCACCAACGGCACATGCTCATCTACAAGGGACAAGATGAGAGTGTTGCTAGACCTTTGATCATTTGACATCCAACATGCAATAATGTACTGCTTTGAGGACAATGAACTCGTTGGTTCTGCTGACACACATCCACTTTATTAATGAGCAGCATTGGCCGCCTAAATCAAATCTGTAGAAATGTATTTGGTGCTACAAACTGGTAAATGTTTATGACACTGGGATTTGGCTGAGCAGTCACAATAGTTAAGTGGATAGTACAGCAAGGTCACAAGTTCCCCAGGAAGCCTTATCCAACATAAACAATCCCATTGAGTTGGGTGTGAAACCCTGGCCGGGAGGTGAGAAAACTGGCAGAAGACAGGCACTTCAAGCTTACTTTGTCTCAAACACCATGGTTTGAAACCACAGTTTGAGACTATTTTTTATTTAACTAGGCAAGCCCGTTAAGAACAAATTCTTATTTTACAATGACGGCATAGGAACAGTGGTTTAACTGCCCTGATCCGGGGCAGATCGATAGATTTGTACCTGGTTACCTCAGGGAGTCAATCTTGCAACCTTTCGGTTACTTGGCCCAAAACTCTAAACAATTGGAGGTGTCAAGTACAAATATTCACTTTAACAGCAGTTACGGTCCCAAAAACTACCGTCAAATAATAAAAGGCCTACTTCCTGTATTTTAGCTAGCTAGAACAAGGCCTAATTACTGTACATTTAGTTAGCTGGCTAAAGTACAGTAAACAGGGCTTGATATAGCTAGCTAAATTACAGTAAGTATGCCTTTTTATTTTAAGGTAGTTTTTGGTACCGTAACGTAACTGCTGTTAAAGTGAATATGCCAACATGAAATCTTATATAAATAGTAGAAAAAGCTTGAGAAAAATGTAATGTTGACACATGGGAAAGTTGTAACCAAGTTACCGTTACTTACAGCATTTAGTAATAACATTACTAGGCCGTCTACTGTACTACCAACACCGTTTACAGTGACATAGGCAATATCTAGTTGGCCTAGCAGTGTCAGGCCCCATTTCACCAACAAAAGAGCTCAAATATCGCTAATATTCCATATGTTGGTGTGCGTGACTGTCTAAATGTTGTTTTAAATCTGTAAATCATCAAGTGATTCGTCAAGTGGCTGGTTAGGTAGTTAGCAACTAGCAGCGCAAATGGTAGCTAGTTACCTGGCTAACGCACCGTTAGCTTCAGCTAGATGCACAACAAACAGGAACATTTTAAATGTAACTAACTTAACTAGCTAGATATGACGCCAACTTTAATAGTTAGCTAGCTACTTCTTTTCCTTATCAGAAAATGTCACGACATTCAATTTGTTGGCGATTTTAGAGACGTTTGTAGTCTAGCTTCCAGTTGTGTCGACAATGTTGTCTGGTGAAAGCAAGGATGTAAACCTGGTGGCATGAGTCGAACCCTGCCGCGGTCTGGAAAGTCGTTAGCTGGCTACAACGTCGCGTATTGTTTAACCAGAACTCACCATGTTGAACAAGTGCTTAATCCAAACGTTGCACTAATTTATTTCATCTTGGTAGATATATAGATTCCCAATATAACGAACACTCAATGACATTTCTCGCTAACGTGCTGTTTACACTGCAAACACACGCGGTCATTCAAGAACAAAACCTCCTCTGAGCCAAACCAGTGATATCCTCACTCCTCTTGTCCCCCTGCTAATTTACTTATTACTTCTTCTTTGGGATTTGGTTGGCAGATCGCATCCAACATTTAGGTGCATACACCGCCACCTACTGTACTGGTGTGTGAGGCCTTTCACGGCATACCTACATTATAATCTCTCTCATTATAAAACACCACCCATCCACTATTTAACCCCACCTAGACCTACTCCAGACCAGGTCTGAGAGGATATCACTACCACTCAACACCTACTGCAGCTGTTCTGCAGTAAATTCTCACAATCCCAAATACTTCTCTTCTCTCTATTTTCTGTGAATTAAGATACATTTCTGCAGTACAACTAACATCTCCCTCCTACACACTGCTGTAATATGCCCATAACCCTGACACCTAAAACAACGTAATATTTTCCTCGCAGCATAACTCTCACGGGATAACTGACACTTCCTGCCTTGACCTTATCTAGTAATGATTCTGCATCAAAACTCAGCATGACAGATAATGTCTTCTCAATTTCCCTACCGGATCTACGTCTTATCAAGTTGTGGGTGTCATAGACACCGGCAATCTTCCATTTCAATTGCTCTTCCTCAGCACTTATTAATGCCACCCCTGTTATCATTCCTTTCAACAGCACCCTGCTCCGGAGAGCAAAGGATGTCACAATTATTATCCCTAATCTCGTAATCTGGAGCGCCCTCTCCTCTGAGCATTTGGAAACACAATAAATCATCACAAGTGCACTCCGAGTTACCTTCACCAACTCAACAGTCCCCAACCTCTCCTCCACCCAACTTGACACTACATATGAATCAACCAAACAGCAAGGATCTCTACAAATCTCACTCCCACTGGGCCAAAATCATCCTGATCTTCCTTGGGACTAGGCCCAAACTCGGCAATCACACTCAACAAGTTCCATCTCTGAACTACTGGAGCACATATCCCTGTTTTTGCACTTGACGCCGACTTTCCTCACCACACTACTTCCCTCTACACTCAACTTCTTCTCGGCAGTCATCACTGCACCTGCAACTACATTTAAATGTATCCTCACTCTCATCCTGTCCCAATTCCTCCCCAAGCTCTTCGAAAAATTCTGTGCAATCCTCCATTCCATTCACTCAAAAAATATTCCCTCCTTTTTTTCTTATTCATCATCTTCTCCTTCACCAGATATTTCAGAAGGCCTGTGTAATCCCCCACTCATTTAGTCAGAATATACTCCACTTTCTTCCTTATTTCCTTTTTCGCCATCTCCCCCACAGCGGCCTTCGTCCAACACCCCACCACCTCTCCGCCATCTTCCTTCTGCAAGGGAGGCTCTTTCCACATTCCTGGACCTATTTTAGAGAGCAGTGTGCCTGATGTAGCCTTTTAGAATCCAAGAGTGAAATACTCACTCTCTCGTCTAACATGTGGGTTCAGCATTTTTGAACAAGTTAGAATGTTGAACAAATGTTCTTTCAACTTACTTCACCTGTTGTCCACAGATTTTGTCCCTATGTCTGAGTTAAGCAGATACAAAATATCTACAGGGAAGCGATATCAACCTAACCTTCAGTACACTGGTTTGCATATCAGTTTGTATTTCCGGTTTTTATTTTCAATACTGATGCAATCCACATGTGACAAACACTTGCACAATATGGCTCCAAACACTTCCAGCTGATTGCCAGTGGGTGTGTTTCGGTTGACTACGTTTGGTTACATTCGGTTATTATTTACGTATTGCAAGAGATGGAAAATAAGCGATGCTACAGAACCTACTGGTGCTGTAAAAAGTTGGGCGAACAAGGGTATCCACTGGAAAATATTGTTTACTCATCTCCACCTGCTACCGCCAAAAGGACCAACAGCATGTACAACTGGTAGAGTAGGTTAAAATGTAATTATATTCAACATTCTGACTTGTAAAGACTCCTGCTTCAGTCAGACTGTAATTCTAACAGTCTGTTTTTAGGTAAGGCCTGACATAGTACTCCGACTCAGGGACTAGTTATTTATTACACAAATAAACACACAACTAACTCAGTTGAATGAATATCATTAATGATGATATGTAGTAATAATAATACATAATAATCATTTTTAATGTCAGTACTATCTAAACATTTAGATAGAGATAGAGCTTAGAGCGTGCCAATTTCCATATATTCTTATTGCAGAGATCAGCACAGCAAGGCTGCTGGCAAACGTACGGCTAGCTGACATTTTCCCCAGCACTTTTGACACTGTTGTTTAGACTGATTTGCCACATGATTTATCTAATCATGCACAATTAATCTGTGCTTCAATATGATCAACCGATAACAACCACAGCTGCAGATAGCCCAGAGAAGCCTATACACTCGGATCCCCTATGGCCAGGGGAAACAAAGTGGTAGCGTTGAAATATTTATAGCCTACACTAGGTATTTAAAGCCTAAAATAGGCCCATTTTTTTGTGTTAAGGAAAAATGTGAATGTGATCAAATTTGGTATATATTCAAACTTCAGGTTGCTAGTCTACCTAGACCTTTTCAATCCAAAACAAGGAAACAGTAAATATGTTGTCCCCCACGAATGATGTACATACCGGATGTCTATGGCAAGACGCATCATTCACCCCGAGTTTTGTAAAAGTCAGTCCAGTGGTGTTTGAGATATCGTGTGGGTTAGCTAGACTC
Organism: Oncorhynchus gorbuscha; assembly: GCF_021184085.1. Classification (NCBI taxonomy): domain Eukaryota; kingdom Metazoa; phylum Chordata; class Actinopteri; order Salmoniformes; family Salmonidae; genus Oncorhynchus; species Oncorhynchus gorbuscha. The sequence continues at coordinate 71,299,330 of NC_060183.1, read as the reverse complement.
ATATCCCTGAGCATGTGTGACAAATTTCATACAGACCAAGAGATAAACATGATTGTTCTCGCATATGTTGAGTCTTGACAGTGTTAGCAACATGTGTACCAAATTGTGTTACAATATGAGTGTCTTTGACTGACATACAGTACATTCGGAAAGTATTCAGAACCCTTCCCTTTTTCACATTTTGTTACCGTTGCAGCCTTATTCTAAATTACATTATTTATTTTCATCAATCTACACACAAGACACCATAATGACAAAAGCAAAAACACGTTTTTAGAAATTTGGCAAATGTATTTAAAATAAAAAAAACAGAAATAACTTATTTACATAACTATTCAGACACTTTTCTATGATACTCGAAACTGAGCTCAGGTGCATCCTGTTTCCATTGATCATCCTTGAGATGTTTCTACAACTTGATTGGAATCCACCTGTGGTAAATTCAATTGATTAGACATGATTTGGAAAGGCACACACCTGTCTATATAAAGGTCCCACAGTTGGCAGTGCATGTCAGAGCAAAAACCAAGCCATGAGGTAGAAGGAATTGTCCGTAGAGCTCCGAGACAGGATTGTGACAAGGCACAGATCTGGGGAAGGGTGCCAAAAAATGTCTGCAGCATTGAAGGTCCCCAAGAACACAGTGGCCTCCATCATTCTTACCTGGAAGAAGTTTGGAACCACCAAGACACTTCCTAGAGCTGAGCAATCGGGGGAGAAGGGCCTTGCTCGGTCAGGGAGGTGACCAAGAACCCGATGATCACTCTGACATAGCTCCAGATTTCCTCTGTGGAGAACCTTCCAGAAGGACAACATTTACATTTAAGTCATTTAGCAGACGCTCTTATCCAGAGCGACTTACAAATTGGTGCATTCACCTTATGACATCCAGTAGAACAGTCACTTTACAATAGTGCATCTAAATCTTAAAGGGGGGGGGGGTGAGAAGGATTACTTATCCTATCCTAGGTATTCCAACCATCTCTACAACACTCCACCAATCAGGCCTTTATGGTAGTGGCCAGATGGAAGCCACTCTTCAGTGGCAGGTACTGGGACACTAGTCAGGATCGAGGGAAAGATGAACAGAGCCAAGTAGGAGAGCTTCTTGATGAAAGGTTCACCTTTCAACAGGACAACGACCCCAAATATATAGCTAAGACAATGCAGGAGTGGCATCGGGACAAGTCTCTGAAAGTCCTTGAGTGGCCCAGCCAGAGCCTGATCGAACATCTCTAGACCTGAAAATAGCTGTGCAGCGATGCTCCCCATCCAACTTGACAGAGCTTGAGAGGATCTGCAGAGAAGAATGGGAGAAACTCCCCAAATACAGGTGTGCCAAGCTTGTAGCGTCATACCCAAATCAAATCAAATTGTATTGGTCACATACACGTGATTAGCAGATGTTATTGCGGGTGTAGCGAAATGCTTGTGCTTCTAGCTCTGACAGTGCAGTAATATCTAACAAATTACACAAAATTGACCCAATACACACAAATTTAAGTAGGAATGAATTAAGAGTTTATACATATGGACGAGCAATGTCAGAGTGGAACGGACTAAGCTACCGTAGAATAGTATAGAATACAGTATATACTGTCATGGCCAAAAGTTTTGAGAATGACACAAATATTAATTTTCACAAAGTCTGCTGCCTCAGTGTCTTTAGATATTTTTGTCAGATGTTACTATAGAATACTGAAGTATAATTACAAGCATTTCATAAATGTCAAAGGCTTTTATTGACAATTACATGAAGTTGAGGCAAAGAGTCAATATTTGCAGTGTTGACCCTTCTTTTTCAAGACCTCTACAATCTGCCCTGGCATGCTGTCAATTAACTTCTGGGCCACATCCTGACTGATGGCAACCCATTCTTGCATAATCAATGCTTGGAGTTTGTCAGAATTTGTGGGTTTTTGTTTGTCCACCCACCTCTTGAGGATTGACCACAAGTTCTCAATGGGATTAGGGTCTGGGGAGTCTCCTGGCCATGGACCCAAAATATCTATGTTTTGTTCCCCAAGCCACTTATCACTTTTGCCTTATGGAAAGGTGTTCCATCATGCTGAGAAAGGCATTGTTCATCACCAAACTGTTCCTGGATGGTTGGGAGAAGTTGCTCTCGGAGGATGTGTTGGTACCATTCTTTATTCATGGCTGTGTTCTTAGGCAAAATTGTGAGTGAGCCCACTCCCTTGGCTGAGAAGCAACCCCACACATGAATGGTCTCAGGATGCTTTACTATTGGCATGACACAGGAAAATGACTTTACCCCAGTCGTCAGCGGTCCAATCCCTGTACCTTTTGCACAAAATCAGTCTGTGCCTGATGTTTTTCCTGGAGAGAAGTGGCTTGATTGCTGCCCTTTGTCAAGAAGAACCAGGCCATCCTCCAAAAGTCTTTGCCTCACTGTGCGTGCAGATGCACTCACACCTGCCTGCTGCCATTCCTGAGCAAGCTCTGTACTGGTGATGCCCCGATCCCGCAGCTGAATCAACTTTAGGAGACGGTCCTGGGGCTTGCTGGACTTTCTTGGGCGCCCTGAAGCCTTCTTCACAACAATTGAACCGCTCTCCTTGAAGTTCTTGATGATCCGATAAATGGTTGCTTTAGGTGCAATCTTACTGGCAGCAATATCCTTGCCTGTGAAGCCCTTTTTGTGCAAAGCAATGATGCCGGCACGTGTTTTCTTGCAGGTAACCATGGTAGACAGAGCAAGAACAATGATTCCAAACACCACCCTACTTTTGAAGCTTCCAGTCTGTTCGAACTTCCAGTCTGTTCACGCTGAACTCAATCAGCGTGACAGAGTGATCTCCAACCTTGTCCTCGTCAACACTCACACTTGTGTTAACGAGAGAATCACTGACATGATGTCAGCTGGTCCTTTTGTGGCAGGGCTGAATTGCAGTGGAAATGTTTTTGGGGGATTCAGTTCATTTGCATGGCTAAGAGGAATTAATTAGCAATTAATTGCAATTCATCTGATCACTCTTCATAACATTCTGGTGTATATGCAAATTGCCATCAAACAAACTGAGGCAGCAGACTTTGTGAAAATTAATATTTGTGTCATTCTTAAAACTTTTGGCCACAACTGTACATTGGAGATGAGTAATGCCAGATATGTAAACATTATTAAAGTGACTGGTGTTCCATTCCTTGAACTGCCCAGTGATTTCTAGTCTATGCATACTGACAGCAGCCTCTAATGTACTAGTGATGGCTGTGTAACAGTCTGATGGCCTTGAGATAGAAGCTGTTTTTCACTCTCTCAGTCCCATCTTTGATGCACCTGTACTGACCTCGCCTTCTGGATGATAGCGGGGGGAACAGGCAGTGGCTCAGGTGGTTGATGTCGGTGATGATCTTTTTGGCCTCCTTGTGACATAGGGTGCTGCAGTTGCCGTACCAGGCGGTGATACAGCCCGACAGGATGCTTTCAATTGTGCATCTTTAAAGGTTTGTGAGGGTTTTAGGTGACAAGCCAAAATTCTTTAGCCTCCTGAGGTTGAAGAGGCTCTGTTGTGCCTTCTTCACATCACTGTCTTTGTGGGTAGTCCATTTCAGTTTGTCAGTGATGTGAATGCCAAGGAACTTGAAGCTTTCCACCTTCTCCACTGCGGTCCCCCCATTGTACCTGTATATAAGGGTGTGCACCCTCTGCTGTTTCCTGAAGTCCACGAAAAGACAAGTTCCACCTGTCTTTTCACCACTGCACAACCCCCATATGCCACACCATCGGCGTCCCCAGAGTTACATCACTTTAAAATCACCAAGGTAAAGTTGGTTTTATATTCACACATTCGGACAGTCAACAGACAGCCAACAGACAGCCACAGACAGCCAACAGACAGTCAACAGACAGTCAACAGACAGTCAACAGACAGTCAACAGACAGTCGCCAAAAGCCATTTAAAATGGTAAAAATCTAAACTAATTAATTGATTGTAACAGAAACATAAAATTAATTATGGTTTATTCTATAAATGTCTTGCATAATTTTCCAACCTTTGTTTTGAATACAAATTTTTGTTTTGATTTCATATAAGTACATAAAATCTATAAAATGCCATTTAAAGCGGCAAAAATCAATAATGTTTGTTTTTCTATGATTTTTTAACAGACACTCACCCACAAACAAACAGTGAAACCCAGGCTACCTAAGTATGATTCTCAATCAGAGACAACTAATGATACCTGCCTCTGATTGAGAACCATACTAGGCCGAAACATAGAAATCCCAAAATCATAGAAAAACAAACATAGACTGCCCAACCCAACTCACGCCCTGACCATACTAAATAATGACAAAACAAAGGAAATAAAGATCAGAGCGTGACAATAATTCTTAACAGCATTTTTTTGTTAGTAGAGTGTTTAATTGTCTTACAAAAATAAATGGAACTATATTTTAAGGTAAGGAAATGTGGTGTTTTGTTTGTAAATGTACATTTGTGAATACGAAATTTGGCCAAAAGAATAATGAAATTAATTACATAAAATTGTTTCAGCTTATTTCTAATCATAGATAAAGAATCCAAGCAGTACATCTCTAAAATCTTCATAAATGTGATCAATTATAAATCTACTAATGTCTTGCCACAGTTTCCTTACATGAATACAATGCCAAAAAAGAAGCAACACCGTTTCTGGGTGGTCATTACAAAAGGTACAATTTGAGTTTATGTTTTTCTTTTGTAAACTTTGCTTTGAATAGAAATTCCAGTTTTGATTTGACAGAAATCCCACCACTCCGGTGGGATGTACCGCACCGGGCTATGCACCCGCACTGGGGACACCGTGCGCTCCACAGCATAACGCGGTGCTTGACCAGTACAATCCTACCTGCCTTGGCCACACTCCCCGTGTGCACACCCCCAATACATTTTTGGGGCTGCCTCTCGGGCTTCCTAACCAGCAGTGTTCCCTGGTATCGCCGGTTCCTCTTGCCGGCTGCCTCTGCTCTCCTAGCTGCCTCCACCTGTTCCCAAGGGAGGCGATCCTTTCCCGCCAGGATCTCCTCCCATGTGTAGCAACCCTTGCCGTCCAAAACGTCCTCCCATGTCCATTCCTCCTTCGTGCGCTGCTCCTGCTGCCGTTGCCTGTTACCACGCCGCTCTAATACTCTCACCACTTATACCAGTACAGAGGGAGGAGTGGGGAGAGTAGTAGAGATATACCAGTACAGAGGGAGGAGTGGGGAGAGTAGTAGAGATATACCAGTACAGAGGGAGGAGTGGGGAGAGTAGTAGAGATATACCAGTACAGAGGGAGGAGTGGGGAGAGTAGTAGAGATATACCAGTACAGAGGGAGGAGTGGGGAGAGTAGTAGAGATATACCAGTACAGAGGGAGGAGTGGGGAGAGTAGTAGAGATATACCAGTACAGAGGGAGGAGTGGGGAGAGTAGTAGAGATATACCAGTACAGAGTGGTGAGAGTAGTAGAGATATACCAGTACAGAGGGAGGAGTGGGGAGAGTAGTAGAGATATACCAGTACAGAGGGAGGAGTGGTGAGAGTAGTAGAGATATACCAGTACAGAGGGAGGAGTAGTAGAGATATACCAGTACAGAGGGAGGAGTGGTGAGAGTAGTAGAGATATACCAGTACAGAGGGAGGAGTGGGGAGAGTAGTAGAGATATACCAGTACAGAGGGAGGAGTGGTGAGAGTAGTAGAGATATACCAGTACAGAGGGAGGAGTGGTGAGAGTAGTAGAGATATACCAGTACAGAGGGAGGAGTGGTGAGAGTAGTAGAGATATACCAGTACAGAGGGAGGAGTGGGGAGAGTAGTAGAGATATACCAGTACAGAGGGAGGAGTGGTGAGAGTAGTAGAGATATACCAGTACAGAGGGAGGAGTAGTAGAGATATACCAGTACAGAGGGAGGAGTAGTAGAGATATACCAGTACAGAGGGAGGAGTAGTAGAGATATACCAGTACAGAGGGAGGAGTAGTAGAGATATACCAGTACAGAGGGAGGAGTAGTAGAGATATACCAGTACAGAGGGAGGAGTAGTAGAGATATACCAGTACAGAGGGAGGAGTAGTAGAGATATACCAGTACAGAGGGAGGAGTAGTAGAGATATACCAGTACAGAGGGAGGAGTAGTAGAGATATACCAGTACAGAGGGAGGAGTAGTAGAGATATACCAGTACAGAGGGAGGAGTAGTAGAGATATACCAGTACAGAGGGAGGAGTAGTAGAGATATACCAGTACAGAGGGAGGAGTGGGGAGAGTAGTAGAGATATACCAGTACAGAGGGAGGAGTGGGGAGAGTAGTAGAGATATACCAGTACAGAGGGAGGAGTGGTGAGAGTAGTAGAGATATACCAGTACAGAGGGAGGAGTGGTGAAAGTAGTAGAGATATACCAGTGTAGAGGGAGGAGTGGGGAGAGTAGTAGAGATATACCAGTACAGAGGGAGGAGTGGGGAGAGTAGTAGAGATATCCCAGTGTAGAGGGAGGTGTGGTGAGAGTAGTAGAGATATACCAGTACAGAGGGAGGAGTGGTGAGAGTAGTAGAGATATACCAGTACAGAGGGAGGAGTAGTAGAGATATACCAGTACAGAGGGAGGAGTAGTAGAGATATACCAGTACAGAGGGAGGAGTAGTAGAGATATACCAGTACAGAGGGAGGAGTGGTGAGAGTAGTAGAGATATACCAGTACAGAGGGAGGAGTGGTGAAAGTAGTAGAGATATACCAGTGTAGAGGGAGGAGTGGGGAGAGTAGTAGAGATATACCAGTACAGAGGGAGGAGTGGTGAGAGTAGTAGAGATATACCAGTACAGAGGGAGGAGTGGTGAAAGTAGTAGAGATATACCAGTGTAGAGGGAGGAGTGGTGAGAGTAGTAGAGATATCCCAGTGTAGAGGGAGGTGTGGTGAGAGTAGTAGAGATATCCCAGTGTAGAGGGAGGTGTGGTGAGAGTAGTAGAGATATACCAGTACAGAGGGAGGAGTGGTGAGAGTAGTAGAGATATACCAGTACAGAGGGAGGAGTAGTAGAGATATACCAGTACAGAGGGAGGAGTAGTAGAGATATACCAGTACAGAGGGAGGAGTAGTAGAGATATACCAGTACAGAGGGAGGAGTGGTGAGAGTAGTAGAGATATCCCAGTGTAGAGGGAGGAGTGGTGAGAGTAGTAGAGATATACCAGTACAGAGGGAGGAGTGGGGAGAGTAGTAGAGATATACCAGTACAGAGGGAGGAGTTGGGAGAGTAGTAGAGATATCCCAGTGTAGAGGGGTGTGGTGAGAGTAGTAGAGATATCCCAGTGTAGAGGGGTGTGGTGAGAGTAGTAGAGATATACCAGTACAGAGGGAGGAGTGGGGAGAGTAGTAGAGATATCCCAGTGTAGAGGGGTGTGGTGAGAGTAGTAGAGATATACCAGTACAGAGGGAGGAGTGGGGAGAGTAGTAGATATCCCAGTGTAGAGGAAGGAGTGGGGAGAGTAGTAGAGATATACCAGTACAGAGGGACAGGCCAAAAAGTGAAATAAGTTTCAATAAGATTGGATTTTTAGCATTTATATCAATGCTTATCAACTGTACTGCAGGGATGGATTGGAAATCTCATAAAGTTGGGGTTGTGGTGACAGCTGCAGAGAGGTATTTGGGTGTACGAGACTTGACAGCAGAAGACTTACAGGATGTGTTAAGTGGTGATGTCCCATCCTTTCAGGGTGATGGCCTGAGGTAGGAATACATACATTTAATTAGTGGAGTAGGGGGGTGTTTATTTGATATCATTTTGAAATGAGTGAGTGTACTGTTAGATGGTAGGGTATTTATTTATACATTTTTATTTTTCAAGTAAAGTATAAGGGAGCTGTACTCCAGTCTAGTAGGTGGTGGATGCCAACCGCAGTTAAAAGACACACTTCTTCTTCTATGAGGTTTAAGTGTTTGGACCGACGCCTCAGTCTTCTGGATACCTCCAATCGTCCACATGGTTGGCTGCCACCGGAAACTTTGGGAAGATTGCCCATTATTTGTATTTTTTTTCCTATGAACCCAGAAAACTGAGGCAGTGGGAGATTCTATTCAAGTAAGAACATATATGATCAAAAATGTATTATCAGCTAACTTAGCTTGCTACAGAAATGTAATGTGCAGACTAACTCAAATGATCTGCTAAGGTAACGTTCACTGCCTTTACATCAGTGGAGGTTGCTGAGGCGAGGACGACTCATAATGATGGCTGGAACGAATCAAATAGAATATCAAACATCTGGAAACCATGCGTTTGTATTTGATACCATTCCACAGATTCTGCTCCAGCCATTACCACGAGCCCGTTCTCCCCAATTAAGGTGCCACCAACCTACTGTGCTTTACATATTGTATAGCTAGCTAAGTTAATTAAATATCACCAGCTTGCTAACTTCATATTAGCTAGTTAGCCATCTTGATGTTTTTATTGTTGTAACTAAATGCATTTGTAGCTAGCTAGGTAGCTAGCTTGCTAACAATCATGGAAGACGGTGAAAGGATTCGCTAGCAGTTCTAGATGTCAAAGAACGGAGAGCAGACTACTCTGGATAGAGCAGGTACCTTTGTGGGAGGACATTATACAAATATTCTCCAGTTCTAGTCCCTAGCAAGAAGAAACTGAGGTCAGAGATGCAGTAACATAATTAGGGCTGTCTAATTTGAGTAAAAATGCAGCCTGTTTCTTTGCGATGTCTTCTGTCCTCAGAGAGCAATGGGACCTCTACATCTGCAGCCAGTTTCTTTGTGATGTCTTCTGTCCTCAGAGAGCAATGGGATCTCTACATCTGCAGCCTGTTTCTTTGTGATGTCTTCTGTCCTCAGAGAGCAATGGGACCTCTACATCTGCAGGCAGTTTCTTTGTGATGTCTTCTGTCCTCAGAGAGCAATGGGACCTCTACATCTGCAGGCAGTTTCTTTGTGATGTCTTCTGTCCTCAAAGAGCAATGGGACCTCTACATCTGCAGGCAGTTTCTTTGTGATGTCTTCTGTCCTCAAAGAGCAATGGGATCTCTACATCTGCAGCCTGTTTCTTTGTGATGTCTTCTGTCCTCAGAGAGCAATGGGATCTCTACATCTGCAGCCTGTTTCTTTGTGATGTCTTCTGTCAGAGAGCAATGGGATCTCTACATCTGCAATGAGGATCTCTACATCTGCAGCCCTGTTTCTTTGTGATGGGATCTCTACATCTCTGTTTCTTTGTGATGTCCTCAGAGAGCAATGGGACCTCTACATCTGCAGCCTGTTTCTTTGTGATGTCTTCTGTCCTCAGAGCCTGTTTCTTTGTGATGTCTTCTGGCAGAGCCTGTTTCTTTGTGAAGCTCAGAGAGCAATGGGATCTCTACATCTGCAGCCTGTTTCTTTGTGATGTCTTCTGTCAGAGAGCAATGGGATCTCTACATCTGCAGCCTGTTTCTTTGTGATGTCTTCTGTCAGAGAGCAATGGGATCTCTACATCTGCAGCCTGTTTCTTTGTGATGTCTTCTGTCCTCAGAGAGCAATGGGATCTCTACATCTGCAGCCTGTTTCTTTGTGATGTCTTCTGTCAGAGAGCAATGGGATCTCTACATCTGCAGCCTGTTTCTTTGTGATGTCTTCTGTCCTGTTTCAGAGAGCAATGGGATCTCTACATCTGCAGCCTGTTTCTTTGTGATGTCTTCATCTGTTTCTTTGTGATGTCTTCTGTCAGAGAGCAATGGGATCTCTACATCTGCAGCCTGTTTCTTTGTGATGTCTTCTGTCCTCAGAGAGCAATGGGATCTCTACATCTGCAGCCTGTTTCTTTGTGATGTCTTCTTTGTGATGTCTTCTGTCCTCAGAGAGCAATGGGTCCTCTGCAGCATCTGTTTCTTTGTGATGTCTTCTGTCCTCAGAGAGCAATGGGATCTCTACATCTGCAGCCTGTTTCTTTGTGATGTCTTCTGTCAGAGAGCAATGGGATCTCTACATCTGCAGCCTGTTTCTTTGTGATGTCTTCTGTCCAGCCTGTTTCTTTGTGATGTCTTCTGTCCTCATGGGACTCTCTACATCTGCAGCCTGTTTCTTTGTGATGTCTTCTGTCAGAGAGCAATGGGAGCAATGGGACCTCTACATCTGCAGCCTGTTTCTTTGTGATGTCTTCTGTCCTCAGAGAGCAATGGGATCTCTACATCTGCAGCCTGTTTCTTTGTGATGTCTTCTGTCAGAGAGCAATGGGACCTCTACATCTGCAGCCTGTTTCTTTGTGATGTCTTCTGTCAGAGAGCAATGGGATCTCTACATCTGCAGCCTGTTTCTTTGTGATGTCTTCTGTCCTCAGAGAGCAATGGGATCTCTACATCTGCAGCCTGTTTCTTTGTGATGTCTTCTGTCAGAGAGCAATGGGATCTCTACATCTGCAGCCTGTTTCTTTGTGATGTCTTCTGTCCTCAGAGAGCAATGGGATCTCTACATCTGCAGCCTGTTTCTTTGTGATGTCTTCTGTCAGAGAGCAATGGGACCTCTACATCTGCAGGCAGTTTCTTTGTGATGTCTTCTGTCAGAGAGCAATGGGATCTCTACATCTGCAGCCTGTTTCTTTGTGATCTGAGAGCAATGGGATCTCTACATCTGCAGCCTGTTTCTTTGTGATGTCTTCTGTCAGAGAGCAATGGGATCTCTACATCTGCAGGCAGTTTCAATGAATGTCCCAAGAGAAAAAGGGTGCATCCTTGTATACCATGGATTATATGTATTATATATATATTATATATATATTATATGTGTACCTATGTTGGCAAAGTTTGTAAACAAAAATACAGTTTAAAAGTCATGCAATGTATAAACCTTTGACAACTGGAGCAGGCCAACTATACTAGATGTGTACACTTCTGTTTCAGCCCAGAAATAACACACCTGGTTCAAGGTATCAAACCTAAATAGTTTATAATCAAGTGTGCTATTGTTGGGCTGGAACGGAAGTCTGCTCACCCAGTAGATCAGGGATCAGTGGAGTGAGGTTGGCCACCTCCGGTATTGAATTATTTTTGTTTACCTGTAATTATGCTTTTGTGATAAATAGCCTACTTGTTACTAAAACTTTACATTTGAGTTAGCTTACTTGTACACTTTGAAATGATATGAAACAGTGTTAATTCTTTGAAATTAAGTGTTTAAACATGTTTTAATTGTTAACTTAACTATTATTCAAGATGAACTAGTGTTAATGTTGATTAATTACAGATTAATTTTGTTTCTCAAATGAACATGACCATTTTGTCAGTCATAAGCTCTCCAATTAGATTTATTTGATTGTCACAATTTTTTCAGGATATTAGCCAAGTGGGAGGCGGCAGGTAGTGGTTAGAGCGTTGGGCCAGTAACCGAAAGGTTGCATGATTGAATCCCCGAGCTGACAAGGTAAAAATCTGTCGTTCTGTCCCTGAACAAGGCAGTTAACCCAAGGCCGTCATTGTAAATAAGAATTAGTTCTTAACCGACTTGCCTAGTGATAGGATTTTTTGGGATTGATAGGAATAATGACTAAACAATATCTACATTTTAAATAGAACTATAACTAAACTCTACTGTTTTATTATATCTGATTAACAATATTACTTCATTAGGAAGGGATTGTGAGAACTTTCATATGTTCTCATGTTCTGAGCAAGGAACTTAAACGTTAGCTTTCTTACATGGCACATATTGCACTTTTAATTTCTTCTCCAACACTTTGTTTTTGCATTATTTAAACCAAATTGAACATGTTTCATTATTTATTTGTTGTAATTGTCATTATTACAAATGTAAAAAGAAAAGAAAAAAACTGGCAGATTAATCGCTATCGGCTTTTTTTGTTGTTGAGGTCCTCCAATAATCGGTATCGACCTTGAAAAATCATAATCGGTCGACCTCTAGAAAGTACACAAACAAGAGTGTGCAATATAGAAGGGTAGTCAGCGGACATGACCAAGGAGCTATTGAAATTTTACATTTTGAAAAATGTATGTAAACTCATGTGAGATGAAAATGGACAAACTAAAGGGTGTGCAATGTCTATGCCATCGGGTTAGCTACAACCAGTTTTGAACGTGTTTGGAGTAATGGTTAAAGAAAAGTTTGATTTGTCACTATGTTGACGGTCCATAACTACTGTTGGTGGACGTAAGGAAAACTACAGGCGAATATCCGTCGAATATCCAACTTGATACTCTTTACCTCGGTCTAGATTACATGGTTGCTTTCAAGACAAGGTCGTTCTAATTGATCTGTTGTCAGTAGAGTAGGCCTAGACTACCATCGTATTAAAAAAATATTCTGTTAATGTCTCCAGTGATATAAAGTGTAGTAGAATTGCATTTAAAGTTATCAACGGCCACATTTTTCCCGTGCAAAGGAAAGAAACGTCTCTGATATAGCCTATTAACATATGCCACTACGCGCTTATTAACAGCCTAAATGATCACTATCCAATCTAATCATCACATTAGGAATAGTAGGTTCACATTAGCCCGCAAATGCGACGATAGAGGCATGCAATACTTTGTTATAAGAGGCATTTTTATGGTGAAAAAACATGGATTTCCAAAACTTGAAACTCACGCGACACATGCTAAAAGCTAGACTTACAAGCTATCGAGCCAACTTAGTGTTGTTAACGCCTGGTTAGCATAACAGCGAAACTAAAATCAAAATCAATAAGACTTGACCTACCAATGATGAAATGATCGTAGCAAACCCTGTATTGACAGCTGTCTGGGTTGAGGTCTTGACGGGCAAAAAGGTTTCTTCGCTTCTCTGAGTTCTTGAGTCTTATCTCATTGGTATTGCCAATGGTGTTTCATGATTGCGGGGAATCTGTAAACATCTTTCCCCCCCTTTGTGTTTCCGGCCTGGTTTGAGCAGCCATATACTCCACAGAAAATGACCGTGGTGATGAATCAACAAGTTCTAGTCACTTTTATCATTCAGTTTGGGGTAGCCCCTCGGCTGTTGTCAGAATAATTAATGCAGTAGTCTTCCAACATAGCCGCCAGGAGGCGGTCTACGTTAACTGAAAGCTCTCCAGGGTTGCCAGGTCCAACTAAAATTTCTAGCCCGATGACATGTGAAAACCCACTCACAAGGCCTTTTTGCAGCAAGAGGGGAGTCGCCACATTTATCCAATAAACCCTTTTCCCATAACGTTTTCGAGCGAAATAAGAAGGAATATCGACATTATTTTTAACAACGTAGGCTAAGAAGCAAAATTAGGTTTTTCCATCAAAATAATAATGAAAGCGAATTTAAGGATATGTTGCAAGAGAAAAGACAAGCCGCCCCTATTAAACTCTAAAAGATAATTTTCCATCAATGGATGTCAGTCAACTTGTTTTGACTGCTATGATTAGGCAACAATGCCCGAGGTGTGGTATATGGCCAATATACCATGGCTAAGGGTTGTTCTTAGGACATATACCACAGGCCATATACCACAAAGAACAGCCCTTAGCCATGGTATATTGGCCATATATCAGAAACCCCTGAGGATCCTTATTGCTATTATAAACTGGTTACCAACATAATTAGAACAGTAGAAAGTAAGTTGTCATTCCCGTGGTACGCCTCTGATATACCATGACTTTCAACCAATCAGCATTCAGGGCTCAAAACACCCAGTTAATAATTGTAAATAAATCCTGTTTGCGCATGTGCATAACTATCGATAAATCCGACAGGAGAGTTTGAGCAAAGAAAGTTAGACAGGATCTTGAAATCTCTGTGCAAGAAGCACTTGGATGAACTTAGACTATATTTTGGCAATTGTGCCATTATTATGTGCCAGGGGTTAAGACTACAAACTGTTATAAATGGCCTATAAGTGAGATTTACTTATTTTATTAGGCATAGGCTACTGACTAAAATTTGGGTTTATAATTGCAATTACATTTTGCCATGGTTTGCTGAGCTAGATGCAGGTAGGGTATAGCCCGATAGGCCAACATCTAAATTCAGGAAAAAGTCAAAAATGAAACTGACATTACATGTGGAGAATGATACATTTGCGATAGAGCTGTGACCAAGATCACAATTGATAGCTTCCAATTTAATTAACTAAACATGGCCATTAATAATGGCAAAATCACACAAGGCTACAACAACAAACAGAGTTATAGGCTGTTAATTACATGTGTTTGTCAGCTCTAGGTAGACTACATAAGTGGCACAAAATGATTTGCAATGACTCCAGTGATATCATCATTTCAATATATATGTATTGTATCAAATGATAGGTTACAGTAGCCTGCAATGGCTTATAAAGTAATAGCCTACTTGATGGCCAGTATATGCAAATGTAACCTATGATTATCCACTTTCAATGTGGACTTTTGACCATAACACCAGCACACAAGGAAGTAACTTCCATTCCAAATTTCCACTCACGCAGTGCTCCAGACCCTAGAACTGTGCACGATTAAAACCCTTCACTAGATAGTGTAAGTCTACATTAGAATTAATTCTACTTTAAACCACCTCTGAGAGAAACGCCTAAAGTAGTTTTCCAATGCTTTGTTCCCGTTCTCTCAGTTCTAGTGCTCTAATATGTTTAATGGAAACAGGATGTCTCCATAATGACCAATCTAACTAGCCTACCTACAACTTGTAAAAAGTTGTCACGACGTGCATTGTCTCAGCTGCAGCACTCACTCAACCAGTGCTCTCAACACACACACACACACACAAATCTTGCTGCTGTGATTGCACACTGTGGTATTTCACCCAATAGATATGGGAGTTTATCAAAACTTTAACAGTCTGCTGGCCTTGAGATAGAAGCTGTTTTTCAGTCTCTCTATTCCAACTTTGATGCACCTGTACTGACCTCGCCTTCTGGATGATAGCGGGGTGAACAGAGAGTTGCTCGGGTGGTTGTTGTCCTTGATGATCTTTATGGCCTTCCTGTGATATCGGGTGGTGTCGGTGTCCTGGAGGGCAGGTAGTTTGCCCCCGGTGATGCGTTGTGCAGACCTCACTACCCTCTGGAGAGCCTTACGGTTGAGGGCGGAGCAGTTGCCGTACCAGGCGGTGATACAGCCCGCCAGGATGCTCTCGATTGTGCATCTGTAGAAGTTTGTGAGTGCTTTTGGTGACAAGCCAAATTTCTTCAGCCTCCTGAGGTTGAAGAGGCGCTGCTGCGCCTTCTTCATGATGCTGTCAGTGTGAGTGGACCAATTCAGTTTGTCTGTGATGTGTATGCCGAGGAACTTAAAACTTACTACCCTCTCCACTACTGTTCCATCGATGTGGATAGGGGGGTGTTCCCTCTGCTGTTTCCTGAAGTCCACAATCATCTCCTTAGTTTTGTTGACGTTGATTGTGAGGTTATTTTCCTGACACCACACTCCGAGGGCCCTCACCTCCTCCCTGTAGGCAGTCTCGTCGTTGTTGGTAATCAAGCCTACCACTGTTGTGTCGACCGCAAACTTGATGATTGAGTTGGAGGCGTGCGTGGCCACTCAGTCGTGGGTGAACAGGGAGTACAGGAGAGGGCTCAGAACGCACCCCTGTGGGGCCCCAGTGTTGAGGATCAGCGGGGTGGAGATGTTGCCTACCCTCACCACCTGGGGGCGGCCCGTCAGGAAGTCCAGTACCCAGTTGTACAGGGCGGGGTCGAGACCCAGGGTCTCGAAGCTTGATGACGAGCTTGGAGGGTACTATGGTGTTGAATGCCGAGCTGTAGTCGATGAACAGCATTCTCACATAGGTATTCCTCTTGTCCAGATGGGTTAGGGCAGTGTGCAGTGTGGTTGAGATTGCATCGTCTGTGGACCTATTTGGGCGGTAAGCAAATTGGAGTGGGTCTAGGGTGTCAGGTAGGGTGGAGGTGATATGGTCCTTGACTAGTCTCTCAAAGCACTTCATGATGACGGAAGTGAGTGCTACGGGGCGGTAGTCGTTTAGCTCAGTTACCTTAGCTTTCTTGGGAACAGGAACAATGGTGGCTCTCTTGAAGCATGTGGGAACAGCAGACTGGTATAGGGATTGATTGAATATGTCCGTAAACACACTGGCCAGCTGGTCTGCGCATGCTCTGAGGGTGCGGCTGGGGATGCCGTCTGGGCCTGCAGCCTTGTGAGGGTTAACACGTTTAAATGTCTTACTCACCTCGGCTGCAGTGAAGGAGAGTCCGCATGTTTTTGTTGCAGGTCATGTCAGTGGCACTGTATTGTCCTCAAAGCGGGCAAAAAAGTTATTTAGTCTGCCTGGGAGCAAAGACATCCTGGTCCGTGACTGGGCTGGTTTTCTTCTTGTAGTCCGTGATTGACTGTAGACCCTGCCACATGCCTCGTGTCTGAGCCGTTGAATTGAGATTCTACTTTGTCTCTGTACTGACGCTTAGCTTGTTTTTTGCCTTGCGGAGGGAATAGCTGCACTGTTTGTATTCGGTCTTGTTACCAGTCACCTTGCCCTGATTAAAAGCAGTGGTTCGCGCTTTCAGTTTCACGCGAATGCTGCCGTCAATCCACAGTTTCTGGTTAGGGAATGTTTTAATCGCTGCTAAGGGAACGACATCTTCAACGCACGTTCTAATGAACTCGCACACCGAATCAGCATATTCGTCAATATTGTTATCTGACGCAATACGAAACATATCCCAGTCCACGTGATGGAAGCAGTCTTGGAGTGTGGAGTCAGCTTGGTCGGACCAGCGTTGGACAGACCTCAGCGTGGGAGCTTATTTTTAAGTTTCTGTCTGTAGGCAGGGATCAACAAAATGGAGTCATGGTCAGCTTTTCTGAAAGGGGGGCGGGGCAGGGCCTTATATGCGTCGCGGAAGTTAGAGTAACAATGATCCAAGGTTTTTCACCCCTGGTTGCGCAATCGATAAGCTGTTAAAATTTAGGGAGTCTTGTTTTCAGATTAGCCTTGTTAAAATCCCCAGCGACAATGAATGCAGCCTCCGGATAAATGGATTCCAGTTTGCAAAGAGTCAAATAAAGTTCGTTCAGAGCCATCGATGTGTCTTGCTTGGGGGGGATATATACAGCTGTGATTATAATCGAAGAGAATTCTTTTGGTAGATAATGCGGTCGACATTTGATTGTGAGGAATTCTAAATCAGGTGAACAGAAGGATTTGAGTTCCCGTATGTTTCTTTCATCACACCATGTCTCGTTAGCCATAAGGCATACGCCCCCGCCCCTCTTCTTACCAGAAAGATGTTTGTTTCCGTCGGCACGATGTGTGGAGAAACCCGCTGGCTGCACCGCCTCCGATAGCGTCTCTCCAGTGAGCCATGTTTCCGTGAATCAAAGAACGTTACAGTCTCTGATGTCCCTCTGGAATGCTACCGTTGCTCGGATTTCATCAACCTTGTTGTCAAGAGACTGGACATTGGCGAGAAGAATGCTAGGGAGTGGTGCACGATGTGCCCGTCTCCGGAGTCTGACCAGAAGACCGCCTCGTTTCCCTCTTTTTCGGAGTCATTTTTTGGGGTCGCTGCATGGGATCCATTCCATTGTCCTGTTTGAAAGGCAGAACACAGGATCCGTGTCGCGAAAATCATATTCTTGGTCTTACTGATGGTGAGTTGACGCTAATCTTATATTCAGTAGTTCTTCTCGACTGTATGTAATGAAACCTAAGATAACCTGGGGTACTAATGTAAG
Source organism: Oncorhynchus gorbuscha (assembly GCF_021184085.1). NCBI lineage: Eukaryota > Metazoa > Chordata > Actinopteri > Salmoniformes > Salmonidae > Oncorhynchus > Oncorhynchus gorbuscha. The sequence continues at coordinate 71,281,719 of NC_060183.1, read as the reverse complement.
AAATAACACGTAAAAAAACAAAAAAATGCATAGTTTCCTAGGAACGCGAAGCGAGGCGGCCATCTCTGTCTACTGTATTATTGACTGTATGTTTGTTTTACTCCATGTGTAACTCTGTGTTGTTGTACGTGTCGAACTGCTTTGCTTTATCTTGGCCAGGTCGCAATTGTAAATGAGAACTTGTTCTCAACTTGCCTACCTTGTTAAATAAAGGTTAAATAAATAAATATAAATAAATACCATGTTTCTTGTAGGATGACAATGTCTGTATTTCCAATTTCTTTGATGAAGTCTGGGTTCCTGCTTTTTAGGCCAAAGGCAGATGACCTCAGACCTTGTATATATTCCAGGATGAGATAGTAAAAGCTTTGTGTTCCATGGTGTTCCATGGTGTCTAGTGTTGTTTTGGTGTACAAACCTCCTAGGTTGGGGGGGGGGGGGTGCGCACATTAGTGGGGGTTGGGCCTGTTGCTCTTATCATGGCCTGGGCATATGTGTGGCTGTCATGTTGAGGTCCTTGCTGCAGGGCCGGGGGCATGGGGTGGCAGAAGGGGCATAGGTCTGATCTAGGGTGTTGCCAGTGTTTGTTTGGAGTGGTCTCAGCTGGTTGGGGTGTGGCTGGTGAAGCTGTGGTCTGGGTATAGGTCCTCTTGGCGTGGGTTCTCTCGGTGGAGGTCCTTCGGGAGGGGGTCTCGCTGGTCTGGGCGGGGTGTCTGTTGCTCCTGTGTGAGGTTCCGGGTGTTGCGGTTGAGGGTGATGTCCTTAAAGGTCCTGGCAAAAGTTGGGATTGCTGCCTTGTAGAGGTGGACCTGGTCGTAAAGACTGTTCAAGTCCAGGGTGTAATGGTGGGCCAGGTAGACATTAGGGTTTGAGGCACAGTCCTGAGAAATGCTTGCGTTCACCCGCTGTGTGGTGGCAAGGTGAACGTCTTCTCGTGGTAGCATGGTGGCGATAACCACTTGTGTGTTGGGGAAAGTGGAAGAAGCTTTTTTAATCACTCCCTTGAGTGCTGTGGCCACCCGTTCCTGCTGGGCCCTCAGGTCGTTTGTGCCTTTGTGAACTATAAATGTGGCTGGGGGGACCCTAGTCTGTCCTCTGACTTCTCCAAGGCATGCCTAGTGTTTGGGCACCAGGGTTTAGCCACTTTGTGTTTGGGAAAAAGTTTAATCTCTTGAATGTATTTGCTATTTGAATCAATGAGGAGCACATTTTCTGGCTTTTGTGTGTCCTCAGTGGATGTGTGGGGGTTGTCAAGAGAGCAATGAGGGGAGCTGACAGGGGGGGCAGTTAGGAGGGGGTGGGGTCTGTTGGGTTGGTGGGTCCTGTGTTGTCTGTCCCATTGTGGTGTTGGCGTTCTGGTTCCGGGTCTGAGGTGGGCTGTTCTGCTGGCTTCTCTGGGGGAGTGTCCTGCTCTCTGTCACACCCTCCTTCACTGCTGTTATCTGTCCCATGTGTTCCTCTTCCTCCACCTTCAGTGCTGTTATCTATGCAATGTATTCCTCTCTCTCCTCAAGTTCTCTCACCTCAGTCGGGAGTGCAGCCAGCTCTTTGACGGCCGTCCATCTCCACCTTCCGAGTCTTGTTGTTGTGCTGGTCTGTTCTGTCTGGATTGTGTGGACTAGCTCTCTTAGATCCACCATGTCTCTCTCCAGCTTTGAGAATGTATCCCTCTCAGTGCTGGAGGAGCAGTGCTGTTGTGGGACCTGGATGTGTTCAGTGCTGTCGAGGTGACTATCCTCGTCTGCAGGAGAGTTTGAAGAGGTGTGATCAGACTCACTCAGGACAGGGGAGTCGTCACAGAGAGCTTTTCCTGCTGTGTTCTTTCTCTGATCCCGTAAAAGTCCTGCTGGCACTGCTAGAGGATGCCCTGCACCATTACTGTTCCAGACTTGTGGCTTCAGATGTAAGTTCAGACTGAACATTACTCACTCAGTTCTTCTGTTGGATGGTATTTCCAGGTTTCCGCTGTGTTTCTTCTGCAGGTTTTGGTTTGGTTCTAAAGTTTTTTTCTGTGATAGTAAGAATCCATTCAGGTAATTTTGTCCAAAAATCAAGGTTTTAAGTATGGAATATTTATCTGAAGGTTTAACTGTAGAGGATAGTTTCCTGTATAAGTCATTGCAATTTTTTTTGGGGGGGGGGGGGGGGTTTATCTACATTTATCCAGCTATAATTCAATTTTTTTCCAAAAGGAGCCAATGAGCTCTCACTCACTCAGTAACAGCCTGGTCATTGCCTGATAGTCAGCAGCAGGTCATTTTTCTTTTGAAAGAAAAATGTCACGGCGGCAGTGGTACATTTTCAAAAGTAGCCCAAAAACCTGCCTCCCGCGACCAATACATATTCACCCATGACATTGTTTTCAAAGTAGCCCAATTTGCAAGAAAACCACAAACATTGCAACACTGAAGCCCTCTATAGATGGGTTAGTGGACGTCATCATGAAAACAATGTGCCTGCTTCCATGGGGCAGAAGTCAATAAGTTATGATTCTGGATGGCCAAATTGCTTGGAAGAATATCCCTTAAGAAAAAAGATTGCAGTCAGAGTATTACTGCAGTACACAAAAAAAATACTACATCCAAAATTACAAAAAGTTTAAAAACGTATTACTGCAGTACTTTTGCAGTGTAATTGCAGTTACAATGCAGTCTACCTAAAGTTCAATTGCAGTACACTGCAGTTGTTCTGCATCCAAAATACCAGGCAACTGCAGTTACTGCACTTTTATTGCAGTTTCAAAACTGCAATCTTTTTTTGTAAGGGAAGAAAGTGCCATGTGGGGTATCGTAAGTGGCCCGTTTCAGGTTGTTCTTGATACCATGTATCGTTTTGAGGTGTTTTGACTGATTTCATGTCAATAGGGTAAACATTTCTAGCTCGCAAACCAACAACTAACGACGTATTGGACACAAGTGGTCAATATGCAAATGTAGGTTTTAAATGAACATTTGAGATGAAATATAGCTTACATGTCAATAATGTAAGCCAATCCTGTCTCTTTAGACCCATAGATGTGCATGCATTGGTTGTTGCTAAACAACCAAGCAGTCTTTATAAACCACAGTCCTCTGCAAACACCTTCTCGGATGTTGGTTTCAAGACAGTACTTATTTAAATTAGGTAAGAATATGTTACCATTGGTGTATGGAACGGAGAGTTAGGATGACATCACGCTGTCCCCTTAATAATCCTGCCTCCTGAATCCAAGTGTTTGACATGGGGGAGGGAACCATAAACTATGATCAAACAGTGTCAATGTGAAAGTAAGTCATTTTTCATACTTGTTATCATACAGTAATTTGATCTGGTTTCATCCAAATATCACTGACACTTCATGACCTTAAAAATATGTCCAACATTTTTGTTCAATAGTCCTAAAATGACATCTATAAAATACATAATGATGCTTATCTGGACCTCTGTCTATTTCCATACCATGGACCACTTTTTGTTGACTATTCACTGAAGAATTGGAGGGAAAAGAAGCCTACAATTGTACATAAACACAAAATGTCTTTATTCAGCCTGATATGGGTTACACTAGATGAAAAAAAAGATAATCTAAGAGAACTACTTCCCTTTATGGAGTTAATGACATTTCCAAATCAGCTTTTGACCCTCACCAGAACGCTTCAAACATCAGTTGTTGCATTTACGAGAGGAACACAGCGTAATCAAATGCTACAATTGACCTGAGGTTTCCTTTGAAAAACTAACAAAAAAACACATTTTTCCCTAAGCAGTCATCTCGTTTGTTTTTCCACCAAAAGATATGGAATGTTTTGGAAAGGTAGGTGAAAAGAATGTTTGCAAAGACAAGTGGCAATCCACCATTTCATGTTCTCTCGAACTGCAACAAAAATGGAAAAAAAAGAAAAACAAATCCTAGGTTTCTGCTCCTGGGGTGTCAGACATGCAGGGAGAAAGGGGTTGAGAAAACAATCCTTTGCTCACTGTGTGAGTAAGAGGTGCAGAAAAACACTTCCCCTTGTGTTGTGGCGCTTATTTCTCTGCTTCTCGATCATCTCCAACAAACAGAAATCCAGAACTCGTTGCTGTACAGCAGGTAAACTAGCCCCAGCTTGTACAGCATGTGAGCGCTTAAACGCCTGTAAGTCAATTTTGGAAACTAATACATAGGGTTGGCAGTCATACAGAGACAGGAAAGAGGTATCAGAGGGATCTTTCTCCCCCACCCTTTTCTTACATTTTCAGAGTTCAAATGTGTTTATATTACGTTTTACACAAGTTTTTATTTTTTTATTCTCTTTTTCGTAATACAAGAGCCAAAAAAACTGTTTGCTTGTTTCCCCCTAGAATTATGCAATATAAAAAATAACTAATTTCATGCTGTTTTAACATCAGCCAATATTTGTACTTGACAGAGTCCTCCATGGTTAACATCTGCGCATGTGCTTTTACAGTTAAAATATAAACTCAGCAAAAAAAGAAACGTCCCTTTTTCAGGACTCTGTCTTTCAAAGATAATTTGTAAAAATCCAAATAACTTCACAGATCTTCATTGTAAAGGGTTTAAACACTGTTTCCCACAAACAATTAATGAACATGCACTAACAGCTTACAGACGGTAGGCAATTAAGGTCACAGTTATGAAAACCTAGGACACTAAAGAGGCCTTTCTACTGACGCTACCATCTGACTCTACTATCTAAAAACACCAAAAGAAAGATGCCCAGGGTCCCTGCTCATCTGCATAAACATGCCTTAGGCATGCTGCAAGGAGACATGAGGACTGCAGATGTGGCCAGTGCAATAAATTGCAATGTCCGTACCTTGAGACAACTAAGACAGCGCTACAGGGAGACAGGACAGACAGCTAATCGTCCCCGCAGTGGCAGACCACGTGTAACAACACCTGCACAGGATCGGTACATCCGAACATCACACCTGCGGGACAAGTACAGGATGGCAACAACTGCCCGAGTTACACCAGGAACGCACAATCCCTCCATCAGTGCTCAAACTGTCCACAATAGGCTGAGAGAGGCTGGACTGAGGGCTTGTAGGCCTGTTATAAGGCAGGTCCTCACCAGACATCACCGGCAACAACGTCGCCTATGGGCACAGACCCACCGTCGCTGGACCAGATAATACTGGCAAAAAGTGCTCTTCGCTGACGAGTCGTGGTTTTGTCTGCCAGGGGTGATGGTCAGATTCTCGTTTATCGTTGAAGGAATGAGCGTTACACTGAGGCCTGTACTCTGGAGTGGGACTGATTTGGAGGTGGAGGGTCCGTCATGGTCTGGGGCGGTGTGTCACAGCATCATCGGACTGCACGCAATTGCAGGCAATCTTAACGCTGTGCGTTACAGGGAAGACATCCTCTTCCCTCATATGGTACCCTTCCTGCGGGCTCATCCAGTATCCTTCCTGCGGGCTCTTCCTGACATGACCCTCAAGCATGAAAATTCCACCAGCCATACTGCTCGCGCTGTGTGTGATTTCCTGCAAGACAGGAATGTCAGTGTTCTGCCATGGCCAGTGAAGAGCCCGGATCTCAATCCCATTGAGCATGTCTGGGACCTGTTGGATCAGAGCGTGAGGGCTAGGACCGTTCTCCCCCAGAAATGTCCAGTAATATGCAGGTGCCTTGGTGGAAGAGTGGGGTAACATCTCACAGCAAGAACTGGCAAATCTGGTGAGGAGATGCACTGCAGTACTTAATGCAGCTGGTGGCCACACCAGATACTGACTGTTACTTTTGATTTTGACACATTCCATTTGTTAGTCACATGACATTGGAACTTGTTCAGTTTATGCCTCAGTTGTTGAATCTCGTTATGTTCATACAAATATTTACACATGTTAAGTTTTCTGAAAATAAACGCAGTTGACAGTGAGAGAATGTTTCTTTTTTTTGCTGAGTTTATATTAATTTATCATTAAATAGTATACCTCTTGCACAGTCTTGCATGCATTGGGGGAGCATTTCGGCAGCTATACAAGGAGAGGCATATGGACGGACTTGCTAAGGCTGTGGAATCCGGGTCGAGTCCAGACACTCTTTTGGTCCACCTGTAAATTGATGGCCTTTATACCATTTCAACCAGGTCAGTCCAGAAGATAATTGATTCTCCAGTGTGTTTTTTAATGAGTGAGTGAGTGAGTGAGTGAGAGTGTGTGTGTATGTTCCTTTACTCAATTTCTCCAAGGAACTGCTGAGATCACTGAAGCTTTGTTCCAAGCTTCCGTTGTCTGTTTCTGGAGGATAAGCAGACATTCAAACCATTACTACACATGTAAACATGGTTAAAAACATAAACTCTATTTGGAGTCACACAGATTCCCACCTAATGTGGTTATTAAAATATGTCCCTTACCTCGCCTCTGACCTGGTCACTGTGTACTCAAACCAAAGGATGTTGGGGATCAGGCTTGTGTCCCGCACCAGAAAGAACTCTGATATCGGCCTGTCAGCAGTCAAGGATGGCGAGAGAGGTGGGACAAAATAAAAAATGGAGACACACTGAGAAAGGGAAAAGTACACAACAGATAATCAAGATGAACACATCAGTAGCTACAGTATACGCTGCCCAAATCTGTGCCAGGCTCTGATGGTTCACTTCTTGCTAAGCCTGTCTGCCCCCCTGAGAGGTGTCCCTGTTCTTTACCATGCTGCTATCTTGGGGAAGAGCGGTGTAAGCACCTCCTGTGTGAAGAAGAACCAGACTACTCCTATGGTGCTACCGGCCACTCCCCCATAGAAGACCTGACTCCAAGTGTGGTACAACAGGTACACCCTGCGAAAAGGTACATTGAGCATTTTTTAAATACAAATTGTGCAATTGTGCTAAATGGTTAAGAGTTGGGACCAAATTGACAAATGTGTCATGGTCTAAAAATACATTAAAATCTAGATAAATTAGACTTGTCCCTCACCTGCTGTATGACACTGATAAGGCCACGCCCAACAAGGTGATGGACAGTATGTGTCTCCACAGCAACTCCACACACCGAGCGTTGTTCGTTTGATGCATTCTAGACACAGGGGGCAAAGTGCGTCAGCCGACATCAAATGCTATGTATGGTTACAATGCATCATTTCTTCCCCTTTTAAATAAATGTAGTCTGCGAGAGAATGGTAACTCACCTTAAATAAAGGAAAAGACAGAAGTAAACAACAAAAAACCAGATGAACTGGGAATGACTGGAGGGCATCCCATACTCTGTTGTCAGGGTTGTGTGAGCTCCTGGGAAAAGATACAGAAGAACAGGGTTTAACCACACGCTATGACAATCACAAATAGAACAGAGTTAAACCACATTAATCACAAATATTTATGGGCATTTTTGTCCATCAAAAGCTGAAATTAGTCAAACTCGTGACAGTTAATGTCAGAGATGCTTCCGTCAGAGATGCTTGCCTTCAACAAGCTGCCACCCATAGTATTGTTGTTTTGTGTATATATTACCACTATCATATGAAGTGTTTTGCTAGTTTGGGATTATATGATTGATGCGAAGATTATAAATTGGTGTACAATTCAGTCTATGATTGAAAGAAACTAATAAAACCTACTACGTTAAATCGACTGACAACTGAGAATGCTCCCCGTTCTCTCCACTGTGACCCATACAAAAGCGATTGGCTCATTTGTTTTTGACTAATACAAAATCTGTGTCTGGCTGCATCCTGGAAGCATGAATTTAGTAATGCTGTGTACCATTTCTGCATTCTGTCTTGCCTACAATATGAACCTATATTACCATTGTTGGGTTCTGAGAATATGAAATATACTTCATGTGTATTTGTGATGAGTGTAGGGGAGCGATTACATGTGGCAGGCGTGAATGGTAAGGGGAGAGAGCCATGGATTAGTGATGGGGGTGGGGGGGGGGCGTATCACTAGTGTCCTGCCTAGCAGTAAAGAATGATGTTTGTACAGATGGGTAGAAGGAGACTCAGCTTATGAGGAAACTCAACTTATGAGGGATGGTTAAATATCAGTGTGTGTGTGAAAATGTTTTTTTTTTGTCTAATGCAGCTGTATTGACCCTCTGGGAAGAATAAACTTGTTTAAGCTTTCATTGTCCGTTGAGTGTTTTACTCTGAGAATTAACACAATACACCTACTGTATATTTATTTGATGCACAGACAGACACTGTATTGGCATTATTTGTATGTGTACAGACATATCCAAGGTGGCATAGCAGTGCAGACGTGGTTTGTTGTCCTCTCGTTTACTTTTTGTATATATATATATATATATATATTCCAATTTATTTTTCAATCTCTTTTTCCATTTTTAAATTAAATATACCTTCCGGGAACCCGCCTCACTCAATGTGACACGGATCCACTATTTTTTTTAGACCCTATAGCCAAAACTTTCATCAGAAGGTAGCCAGCTAATTAACTAAGTTACTATCCATTTAGTCATTTTTAGCCACTGCTAGCGGCCTTTACCCTCTGCTCAGGCACCAGACGTTTTTTTAGCCTGGATAATACCTGCCAGCCTCGGACTGTTTTTCTCCACTACGACGCCAGATTCCTGCCGTAAACCCTGGACCATGATCATCACAGCTAGCTAGCTGCCACTGAGTGACCCAGCCCCGAAGCTAGCCCAGAGCCAGGCACATCTCCCGGCTAGCAAACTAAATTCCCACAACTACAATACCTTTTTCGTCATCTGGCCCAGTCCCTTCGTCGTCACGGAGATAGCTTGCAAAGTTCTTTCATACTTTCCAGGTCTATGCCCAAACAGTTCGAGCTTCAAATTTTTAAAATGAATCTCTCCAGAAATAAGTCTCTCACTGTTGCCGCCTGTTATAGACCCCCCTCAGCTCCCAGCTGTGCTCTGTACACCATATGTGAATTGATGGCCCCCCCATCTATCTTCAGAGTTCGTTCTGTTAGGTCAGGGGTGTCCAACTCAAATACCCAGTGGGCCAAAATGTAAAACCTGAACAAAGTCACGGGCCAACATTGAACAAATTAACCTTTTAATATGGACCCAAACAAGTTTTGCTTTAACATTGAATATGGAACAAGGATCGCTTATTACAATACAATATATAATTTAATAGTGGAGACATGCAAAATCGAATTTCAAATGAAAAAAAAACACATCAATGGCATTCATTTATTAAATAAATAAAATTTAAATAAAAATTGTATGCCTCTTTTCTATTTGCAGCCTTCTGATTTAAATACCAAAATAAACTTTTTCCACTGGCTAATAATTTTACAAATAAAATGATAATAAATCAATCAACCATTCAAACCCATGCCTTGTAGCAAGAAAAAGTGCATAAAGAAAACATTAATTATTGCACACTGGTCTAATCTGATGTGCCCAAAATACCTGGCATCTCTTCTTGGATGCTAGTTCATCAATGTCTGGGCTCAAGCTCTGAGCTGAAGAAATCCTCAGTATCGAGCGAAGATGTTCATCAGTCAGACGTCTCCTGTGAGTTGTTTTGGTCATCTTCATCGAGGAGAAATGTTGCTCGCATAGATAAGTGCTGCCGAACATGGAGAGCATCTGAGCAGCTTGGGTGCGGAGCTGAGGCATTGTGTCAGGGATGAACCGTGGAAACTGTGCGGCGCCCACAGCATCATACTTTGACTTCAGCGTGTCGTTGCACTGGAGTTCAATCAGCTTCATTTGGATGTTGGTTGGTGCATTTTCCACATCAACTGCGAAGGGATTACTAAGCCGTTCAAACTTGCATTTCTGGGCATCGAAGTCGGCAAATCGCCGGCTAAACTCAGCGGCGAGAACACTGAGTTTTTCAGCAAACTGTGCGCATGGGAACACGGCGGTAGAGATCTGCGCTTTTATGGATTGGCAGCAGGGAAAATGGCAAGGGTTTCCTTGCAGCATCTGATTCTCCCACAGGCAAAGTTTAGTTTTGAAGGCCCTCACTGCAGCGTACATGCCTGTGATGATGCGCCCCCGCCCCTGAAGCTGCAGGTTCAGCGCATCGAGATGGCTCGAGATGTCACAGAGAAAGGCCAGCTCACACAGGAACTTTTGCTCCCGGAGCTCTGCTGTATCCTTCCCTTTGGTTTCCAGGAATTGACATATTTCCTCACGCAGCTCGAAGCATCTGTTCAGTACTTTTCCTCTGCTTAGCCATTTCACCTCTGTGTGATACGGCACGTCTGCGTATTCCGAACCACACTCCTCCAGAAAAGATTTAAACTGGCGGTGATTTAGACCTTTGGCTCTTATAAAGTTAACTACCTGTGTTACTGTGGTCATAACATGTTCCATCTTTAGGGCTTTGGCACACAGTGCTTCCTGATGTATGATGCAGTGGTAAACAGTTAGCTCACCTGCACAGTTCTCTTCCCGCATCTTCTCCCGAACCATGCCCACCAGTCCACTCTTTTTACCGCACATCGCTGGCGCACCATCTGTCGTTAATCCAACGAGTTTATCCCACGGCAGCTTTATTTCAGTTACACATTTGGAAACCTCCTCAAAGATTTCCTTTCCTGTGGTTGTGCCATGCATTGATTTGAATCCTAATAGCTCCTCCGTAACACACAGATTTGAGTCCACTCCACGGATGAAGACTGACAGCTGAGCAGTATCAGATGCGTCGCAGCTCTCATCCACAGCGAGGGAGAACGCAACAAAATCTTTTCCCTTTTCCATCAGCTGGTCATACAGATTGGTGGCAAGATCACATGTGCGATCAGCTACTGTGTTCCTGCTCAGGCTCACGTTTGAAAATGCTTGTTTTTTCTCTGGGCATACGAGGTCAAAAACCTTCATCATGCACTTTTTCATGAACTCTCCCTCATTAAAGGGCCGGGCTGATTTTGCGATCTCTGCTGCCACTATATAACTAGCCTTTACAGCAGCCTCGCTTTGTGATGTGGCTTTTTTAAACACATTCTGTTGTGAAACCAAACTTCTTTTCATCTCCTCTACTTTCTGGCTCCTTTGAGTCATGTCCAGGTCCTTGTATTTGTCATGGTGTTTCGTTTCATAGTGTCGTCTAATGTTGTACTCCTTACTTACAGCCACGTTGACTCCACAAACAAGACAAACAGGTTTGTCTTTTACATATGTAAACAGATATTCTGCCTCCCACTTGTCCAGAAAGCTCCTGTTTTCTGCCTTTCTTTTCGCCATTTTTGGGAAGGGTTAGCTCGCTGACAGTTGTAGCGTCTATGTTGCTATGACTACTGTCACAGAGGAGAGAGCGTTTCTGGGTCCTGTCCTGATTGGCGCGCGAAAACAGCAGAGCATTATGGGATTAGTAGTATTAGTGGTGAATGCGCTGTATAATACCGGCGGGCCAGCTCTAGTAGTAATTTGGTATTGTCTCGCGGGCCAAATATAATTACCCCGCGGGCCAAATTTGGCCCACGGGCCAGAGTTTGACACCCATGTGTTAGGTGATCTAAACTGGGATATTATAAACACCCTAGCAGTCCTACAATCTAAGATAGATGGCCTCAATCTCACACAAATTATCAAGGAAACCACCAGCTACAACCTTAAATCTGTAAACATGGGCAACCTCATTAAAAATAAAAATAAATGTATTTAACTAGGCAAGTCAGTTAAAAACAAATTCTAATTTTCAATGATGGCCTAGGAACAGTGGGTTAACTGCCTGTTCAGGGGCAGAACGAGATTTGTACCTTGTCAGCTCGGGGATTTGAACTTGCAACCTTTCGGTTACTAGTCCAACACTAACCACTAGGCTACCCTGCCGCCTCATAGATATTATCGTGACCAACTTGCCCTCCAAATACACCTCTGCTGTTTTCAATCAGGATCTCAGCGATCACTGCCTCATTGCCTGCATCCGCTATGTGTCCGGGGTCAAATGACCACCCCTCATCACTGTCAAACGCTCCCTAAAACACTTTTGCGAGCAGGCCTTTCTAATCAATCTGCCCAGGTATCATGGAAGGATATTGACCTCATCCCGTTAGTCGAGGATGCCTGGTCGTTCTTTAAAAAGTCATTTCCTCACCATCTTAAATAAGCATGCTCCTTTCAAAAAATGTAGAACTTGGTTCACTCCAGACCTGACTGCCCTTGACCAGCACAAAAACATCCTGTGGCAGTCTGCAATAGCATTGAATAGTCCCCGCGATATGCAACTGTTCAGGGAAGTCAGGAACCAATACACACAGTCAGTCAGGAAAGCAAAGGCTAGCTTTTTCAAACATAAATTTGCATCCTGTAGCTCGAACTCCAAAATGTTTTGGGACACTGTAAAGTCCATGGAGAACAAGAGCACCTCCTCGCAGCTGCCCACTGCACTGAGGCTAGGCAACACTGTCACCACCGATAAATCCATGATAATCAAAAATTTCAATAATTTCAATAAGCATTTCTCTACGGCTGGCCATGCTTTCCTCCTGGCTACCCCAACCCCGGCCAACAGCTCCACACCCCTCGCAGCTACTTACCCATGCCTCCCCAGCTTCTCCTTCACCCAAATCCAGATCGCAGATGTTCTGGCAGAGCTGCAAAACCTGGACCCGTACAAATCAGCTGGGCTAGACCAATCCTGGACCCTCTCTTTCTAAAAATTATCTGCCGCCATTGTTGCAACCCCTATTACCAGTTTGTTCAACCTCTCATTTCATCCGAGATCCCTAAAGATTGGAAAGCTGCCGTGGTCATCTGATAGAGGAATTCTAAATTCCTTTATGTTTTAACTGCCAAAACCAATTTCGCACTCGTTTCTAATTCATTAATGAGGTGTAAGTTCATTAATTATGCATGAAGTAGATCGAGACCAGTCTTAAAAGCCAGGTAAGAGTGTTTAATTCCAGAGTACTAACCACATACACAGATTTCCACAGGTTATAAACTCAAAATGACATCATCAGTTTCCCACGATAGCCCCGTTGTTTTTTTGTTTAGGTCCGGAGATGCTTTCTACTCCCCTCATAAACCAGACATTCCAATCTGTCTAAAATATATACTTTTCTCCCACCAATGGAACATAACCCAAACATTCTTATCTTGTCTGAAAAGCTTTTTCTCCCCCTTAACCTACCCAAGAGGCACAGACAATTAATTAGTTCTGCTTACATTTTCAGTAACAGCTCAACCAAGAACTCATACTTTTCATACCATAACATAATAGTATAAGTATAAATGGTTCTAATCAATAATGTATACATAATTAATCATTTCAACTATAATTTCCTCTATCATCATCCCCCTCTTCAAAGGGGGTGACACTCTAGACCCAAACTGTTACAGACCTATATCCATCCTGCCCTGCCTTTCTAAAGTCTTTGAAAGCAAAGTTAATAAACAGATCACCGACCATTGAGAATCTCACCGTACCTTCTCCGCTGTGCTATACGGTTTCCGAGCTGGTCACGGGTGCACCTCAGCCAAGCACAAGGTACTAAACGATATCATAACCGCCATCGATAAAAGACAGTACTGTGCAGCAGTCTTCATCGACCTGGCCAAGGCTTTCGACTCTGTCAATCACCGTATTCTTATTGGCAGACTCAATAGCCTTGGTTTCTCAAATGACTGCCTTGCCTGGTTCACCAACAACTTCGTAGATAGAGTTCAGTGTGTAAAATTGGAGGGTCTGTTGTCCGGACCTCTGGCAGTCTCTATGGGGGTACCACAGAGTTCAATTCTCGGGCTGACTCTTTTCTCTGTATATATCAACGATGTCGCTCTTGCTGCGGGTGATTCCCTGATCCACCTCAATGCAGACGACACCATTCTTTATACATCTGGCCCTTCTTTGGACACTGTGTTAACTAACCTCCAAACGAGCTTCAATGACATACAACACTCCTTCCATGGCCTCCAACTGCTCTTAAACGCTAGCAAAACCAAATGCATGCTTTTCAACCGTTCGCTGCCCGCACCCGCACGCCCGACTAGCATCACTACTCTGGACGGTTCTGACCTAGAATAAGTGGACAACTACAAATACCTAGGTGTCTGGCTAGACTGTAAACTCTCTTTCCAGACTCATATCAAACATCTCCAATCCAAAATCAAATCGGCTTTCTATTTCGCAACAAAGCCTCCTTCACTCACGCCGCCAAACTTACCCTAGTAAAACTGACTATCCTACCGATCCTAAACTTTGGCGATGTCATCTACAAAATAGCTTCCAATACTCTACTCAGCAAATTGGATGCAGTCTATCACAGTGCCATCCGTTTTGTTACCAAAGCGCCTTATACCATCCACCACTGCGACCTGTATGCTCTAGTTGGCTGGCCCTTGCTACATATTCGTCGCCAGACCCACTGGCTCCAAGTCTATGCTGGGTAAAGCACCGCCTTATCTCAGCTCACTGGGCACGATAACAACACCCACCCGTAGCACACACTCAAGCAGGTATATCTCACTGGTCAAAGCCAACACCTCATTTGATCGCCTTTCCTTCCAGTTCTCTCTTGCCAGTGACTGGAAGGAATTGCAAAAAAAAAAAATTGCTGAAGCTGGAGACTTACATTTCCCTCACCAACATTAAACATCAGCTATCTGAGCAGCTAACCGATCGCTGCAGCTGTACATAGTCCATCTGTAAAAAGCCCACCCAATCTACCTACCTCATCCCCATATTGTTTTTATTTACTTTGCTGCTCTTTTGCACACCAGTATCACTACTTACACACCATCATCTGCTCATCTATCACTCCAGTGTTAATCTGGTAAATTGTAATTACTTTGCTACTATGGCCTATTTATTGCCATACCTCCTCATGCCATTTGCACACACTGTATATAGACTTTCTTTTTTTTTCTCTATTGTGTTTACTGTATGCTTTTTTATTTCATGTAACTCTGTTGTTTCTGTCGCACTGCTTTGCTTTAGCTTGGCCCAGTCGCAGTTGTAAATGAGAACTTGCTCTCAACTAGCTAACCTGGTTAAATAAAGGTGATATAGAAAAATTTAAAATATATATTTTGGAGAGTTCAGACGCCTCGAATTTTCACAAAAAAAAAGAAAGTCAAGGCACGTTCCGAATGTACTGGGTCACTACAGTAAGTGAATTGTCGCTTTCCTCACCTTCACATGGGCGGGGCTCCCGTAGAATATGCTTCAGCAGCCAATTCACACCTTCGTTCAGGACGAGCCCACCGAAGGAGGAGATCTAGGGATGAGGATTGGGAAAAGGATTATGTGTGATCATATGCCTTATTCATAAACATGGTGGACTGCAGCTTTTAAATATTTTCTTACAGAAATGTAGCTTGCAACATTAGCCTAATCTTTACTATTAATGGGCAATATCTATATGACCATGCACAAGCATTTCTTTATGTACAGTGCCTTGCAAAAGTATTCACCCCCCCTTGCCGTTTTTCCTATTTTGTTGCATTACAACCTGAAATTAAAATGGATTTTGACTTGGATTTCATGCAATTGACACACACAAAATAGCCCAAGTGGGTGAGGTGAAATGAAAAAAATAACTTGTTTAATTTTTAAAAACAGAAACAGAAAACTGGTGCATGCATATTCACCCCCTTTGTTATGAATAAGTTCTGGTGCAACCAATTACCTTCAGAAGTCACATAATTAGTTATTTTACCTTTATTTAACTAGGCAAGTCAAGTCATAATTAGTTATTTTACCTTTATTTAACTAGGCAAGTCAGTTAAGAACAAATTCTTAATTTCAATGACGGCCTAGGAACACTGCCTTGTTCAGGGGCAGAACGACAGAGTTGTACCTTGTCAGCTCGGGGATTTGAACTTGCAAACCAACGCTCTAACCACGAGGCTACCCTGCCGCCCCAAGTTAAAGTCCACCTGTGTGCATTCTAAGTGTCACATGATCTGTCAAATGATCTCAGTATATATACACACACCTGTTCTGAAAGGCCCCAGAGTCTGCAACACCACTAAGCAATGGACACCACCTAGCAAGCGGCATTATGAAGACCAAAGAACTCTCCAAACAGGTCAAGGACAACGTTTTGGAGAAATACGGATCAGGATTGGGTTATAAAAAATATCAGAAACTTTGAACATTCCACAGAGCACCTTGAAATCCATTATTAAAAAATGGAAAGAATATGGCACCACAACAAACCTGCCAAGAGAGGGCCGCCCACCAAAACTCACAGACCAGGCAAGGAGGGCATGAATCAGAGAGGCAACAAAAAGACCAAATGTAACCTAGAGGGAGCTGCAAAGCGCCACAGTGGAGATCGGAGGATCTGTCCATAGGACCACTTTAAGCCGTACACTCCACAGAGCTGGGCTTTACAGAAAAAAAATAAGCAAACACATTTGGTGTTCGCCAAAAGTAATGTGGGAGACTCCCCAAACATATGGAAGAATGTATTCTGGTCAGATGAGACTAAAATTGAGCTTTTTGGCCATCAAGGAAAATGCTATGTCTGGCGCAAACCCAACACCTCTCATCACCCCGAGAACATCATGTTTTTCCATCGTCAGGGACTGGGAAACTGGTCAGAATTGAAGGAATGATGGATGGCGCTAAATATAGGGAAATTCCTGAAGGAAACCTGTTTCAGTCTTCCAGAGATTTGAGACTGGGACGGAGGTTCACCTTCCAGCAGGACAATGACCATAAGCATACTGCTAAAGCAACACTCGAGTGATTTAAGCGGAAACATTTAAATGTCTTGTTATGGCCTAGTCAAAGCACAGACCTCAATCCAATTGAGAATCTGTGGTATGACTTAAAGATTGCTGTACACCAGTGGAACCCATCCAACTTAAAGGAGCTGGAGCAGTTTTGCCTTGAATGGACAAAAATCCCAGTGGCTAGATGTGCCAAGCTTATAGAGACATACCCCAAGAGACTTGCAACTGTAATAGCTGCAAAAGGTGGCTCTACAAAGTATTGACTTTGGGGGGGTTGATTAGTTTTGCATGCTCAAGTTGTTTTTTTGGTCTTATTTCTTGTTTGTTTTACAATAAAAACATTTTGCATCTTCAAAGTGGTAAGCATGTTGTGTAAATCAAATGATACAACCCCCCCAAAAATCTATTATAATTCCAAGTTAAGGCAAAAAAATAGGAAAAATGCCAAGGGGGATGAATACTTTTGCAAGCCACTGTATGGCACAGCGTGTGTCATGTGTCGGTGTGACACGTGTCCTGTCCTCATTTAGTGATTCAGCAGGGAGTTGGGTAACCCGTATGGGTTACATTACTTACCGTGTGCAGTTCACGCTTGAACACTATGAGGGTGACAAAGCCTACGAGGATCGCTATGGGCAGCAGGCTGGTGTAGGCCAACACTTGTCCAGTCAGATCACCTTTGAGAACAACCAACAAGAAATTCTTAAACACAATCCCCTTGCAGGAAAATGTGAACATTCAGGGGAACATCCAGCAGGGCAGTGTCTTCAGGAAAGTATTAATTTTTCTTGACTTATTCCGAATTGTGTTACGTTACAGCCTTAATCTATACAAAATACCCCAGACATTTTTGCTAGTTTATATAAATAACACTTAAATATCACATTTGCAGAAATATTCAGACCCTTTACTAGTATTTTGTTGAAGCACCATTAGCAGCAATTACAGCCTTGACTCTTCTTTGATATGATACTACAAACTTGGCACATAGAAGCAAGTGTTGCGGGTACTATTTAATGACGCTGCCAGTTGAGGCCTTGTGAGGCGTCTGTTTCGCAAACAAGACATTAATGTATTTATCTCTTTCTATTCTGGTTAGAGACAGTTTGCACTGTTCTGTGAAGGGAGTAGTACACAGCGTTGTACGAGATCTTCAGTTTCTTGGCAATTTCTCGCATGGAATAGCCTTCATTTCTCAGAACAAGAATAGACTGACGAGTTTCAGAAGAAAGTTAATTGTTTCTGGCCATTTTGAGCCTGTAATCGAACCCACAAATGCTGATGCTCCAGACACTCAACCAGTCTAAAGAAGGACAGTTTTATTGTACTTTAAATCAAAACAAGTTTTCAGCTGTGCTAACATAATTGCTGAAGGGTTTTCTAATGATCAATTAGCCTTTTAAAATGATCAACTTGGATTAGCTAACACAAAGTGCTATTGGAACACAGGAAAATAAAAACAAAAAAATAAAGCAACATTAACAATGTTTACACTATATTTCTGATCAATTCGATGTTATTTTACAATGGACAAAAACAACTTGATTTTCTTTCAAAAACAAGGCCATTTCTAAGTGGCCCCAAACGTTTTGAATGGCAGTGTATATGGATGAATTATAAAGCCACGTACATTTAACAGTTAGGCTATTGATTATAGACCTCATTACTTTGGACTTTGCGCTCTCAATTTTATTAGACAATTAGGGTAAGCCCGATTTGCACGTGACTATTATTACTAGAGGACGTTGGTTATGTAATTATTACCCCAGAATGTCCTATTCCAGAGGATGATTCGGACTGGATTCGTTTTTCCATTTTTTTTAAACAAATAATTGGACCATTATGACCGATGCCTAGAGTTTTTTTTTTCATTGGCGGGAATAAGTCCAGGCGATAACAGGGCTACACTTATAACTAGAGCTTGGTTCCCACGTTTCTAAACCATCTTTGGTTCGTGTCGCCATAATATTTGAATTGAGCAAGTATGATCATAATCCAGGCACTTGTCATCTCCCGTCTGGATTACTGCAACTCGCTGTTGGCTGGGCTCCCTGCCTGTGCCATTAAACCCCTACAACTCATCCAGAACGCCGCAGCCCGTCTAGTGTTCAACCTTCCCAAGTTCTCTCACGTCACCCCGCTCCTCCGCTTTCTCCACTGGCTTCCAGTTGAAGCTCGCATCCGCTACAAGACCATGGTGCTTGCCTACGGAGCTGTGAGGGGAACGGCACCTCAGTACCTCCAGGCTCTGATCAGGCCCTACACCCAAATAAGGGCACTGCGTTCATCCACCTCTGGCCTGCTCGCCTCCCTACCACTGAGGAAGTACAGTTCCCGCTCAGCTCAGTCAAAACTGTTCGCTGCTCTGGCTCCCCAATGGTGGAACAAACTCCCTCACGACGCCAGGACAGCGGAGTCAATCACCACCTTCCGGAGACACCTGAAACCCCACCTCTTTAAGGAATACCTAGGATAGGATAAAGTAATCCTTCTCACCCCCCTTAAAATATTTAGATGCACTATTGTAAAGTGGTTGTTCCACTGGATGTCATAAGGTGAATGCACCAATTTGTAAGTCGCTCTGGATAAGAGCGTCTGCTAAATGACTTAAATGTAAATGTAAATGTATAATCATTAGGATTTTTTTAGCAATCCGTAGTCGACATACTAAATGGCCACCAGCCTTCAGATGTGAGCTAAACAGTGCAGATGTGTTTTAAGGCTATATGCGCAAGTGAATGTATCATTTCTGAACGTTTAGGCCAGTTGTACGCTGCTTGGGAATCTATTAACAGCAAGGCTTATATTAAATAGGCACAATATTTTTTACTAATGCATTTGTCAATATATAAAATTCATACAAACACAACATTTTAACAAAATAATTCACTGTGAAAGTTGATACATGTAGGCCCTTCATATAGGCTATGCGTAGCACTTCATTAAATGTATCGAATCTGTTATTGTTTTCTTGCTCAAACCATGATTAACACATCTCAAACTCAGACATTTCTCTCAAAACACATAGATGTCGATTCGAACGCGTGTAGAGTTATCAGAGGACATTGGAATTCGCCAAAAAACTGGTTATACTGGCTGAAATTGTTACTCTGCACAAATTACTGACATGGCAGATTCGGACGGGACTCAAATTACAAATGTGTTTTGTGCTTGTGCACATAATTACATTCATTACCCGACCAACCCCAGTAAAACGAATCCCTTCCGAATAGGGTTTAAGGCAATGGCTGTTTAATTGCCTCTGCTGCTCTCAATATGCAGGTTAATTTTGCTATTATGCACATAGCAACATAGTGAAAGGCGCCAATTCTACTGCGCACCCTAGATTGTTTCAGTACAGAGGACAGCGACCATATCCAACACGGGAGAAAACGCATTTGTTATCAAAAAATAATATTGATGTATTAGTGTTGCACCATTATCTTTACATAATATAACCATATACAATCAGTATCACATGTCTTCGAGTGATTGACTGTGCCATCCGCAATGGATTAGTCTGAGACATGTGCGAATCAGACAGGTAGGTGTTTTGTGCATCATAGAAAGAAAAAAAATCCGACTGCTCAACTAAAGAAATCTCAGTCAACCAACAGCCTTTCGACCAAACAATCGGCGTATGTTTGGTGTATGTTTTTGGGCAACCTGACCAAATTCACATAGAAATATGTTAGATCTGTCATTCTCATAGAAAGCAAGTCTAATATGCAGTAGATATGTTCTATTTGAGCCATTTCTATGCTTCCTGTTTTGTACACCAACTTCAATGGACTGAAAATACAATATATTCATTAATCATTAATGGAAAATATACTTCACAACGGTTTAGATGGAACAATGATTCAATGTCCTTGCTTGTTTTGTCACAAACGGAAATTAGGCAAACTAACATTTTTGCAACCAGGAAATGGTAGAGCGATTTCTGCATAGCACATCTTTACGGTTGGTGGAAAATTCTGTGCGACACTAAACAGTACCAAACCTGTAACTCTCCAGTAATGGATACCAAAAAGACATGGTAAACTCAGTTTCAGGTGTTACAATCTGCAGTTAGCATCAAGCAGAAGTTAGTATCAATGTGATAACTAATTTGGGTTAATATTCAAACACCATAAAGGTAGTTAGCTAAATTGTATAATACTTTTTTAATCGTTACCCACGTTCCATTAAAATGGGTGATGGTTGGTGTACTGGGTAGTTGGCAAGTTATCTAAACCAGCTAACGTGAAGATGTTCGTACAATGTATTACACATGATCAATTTGCGTGATAAATGTAACACGAGCCACAAATGTTTTGTCAATGTTTGAGGCATGGAAGGCATAACGTTAGCTGGCCAACTACACTCAGTGTATTTCAACTAGCTAACTTTGCTAGCTACCTTACGGTCACAGTCAAAACGAGTTGGCTATACGGGGCCAGTAGTCAAGTGGCAAACAAAGATATATTCAAACGAATACATTTCATTATGGGCATGGGTTGTACATGACCATTTTAAAATGCAACACGTCAATGTAGCAATGAAAGCTCGAGCTAGTTAGCTTGGCATTATGGTCAACTGCGCATGCGGAACTATCACACAATTTGGCAGTTCATGTTCGGAGCTGTGTATACGCTTTTTCCAGGTCTCACTATTTGGCAGTTCCCGTCGGTCGTGCCCAGTCAGTTGCAAATCATCCCAAGATCTCTTGCAGATTACCAAATCGTCAAGCATCTATCATACGAATGTAAGCGAATATTAACGCTTAAATACACTTACCAGCAGGGAACTCTATGTGGGTTAGCGATATCGACCGCCATCGAAGTGGTACCGAGCACTGTTCTTCAGGCGCCATTTTTCCCGGACACCGGTGACGAATCAAAATGTAATACGTAAATCCGACAAACCAATAGGAAACACGGTTCCTTCCATGAAAATCACCATTCACAAGAGTAGATCCCCATGAAAAATAATGTATGGCTAATCGGAATGCGTTTTTCCCCAGAAAGGAGCATTATTACAGACATAAATACTCCTCCGTTTCATCAGCTGTCCAGGTCCCAGTTGATCCAGCAGGTCAAGAAGCCAGATGTGTAGGTCCTGGGTTGGCGCGTTTCAGACTTGGTCTGCAGTTGAGACCAGTTGGACATACTGCATAATTATCTAAAATGACATTGGAGGCAGTTTATGGTAGAGAAATTAACATTACATTATTTGGCAACAGCTCTGTTGGCCATTCTTGCAGTCAGCATGCCAATTGCAGGCTCCCTCAACTTGAGACATCTGCACATTTTAGAGTGGCCTTTTATTGTCCCCAACCCAATGTGCACCTGTGTAATGATCATGCTGTTTAATCAGCTTATTGTCAGGTGGATGGATTATCTTGGCAAAGGAGAAATGCTTGCTAACAAGCATTTTAAAAAATGTGTGCACAGCATAAGAGATCTTTTGTGCATGCATATGTAAAATGTCAGATTATTTTTCAGCTCATGAAACATGGGACCAATACTTTACACGTTGCATTTATATTTTTGTTAAGTATATTTAGTTACTGTCCACATCAACAAACTAGAATGGTCCAAACACACCAAGACAGTCGTGAAGAGGGCATGACAAAGCCTAGTCCCCCTCAGGAAACTAAAAAGATTTGGCATGGGTCCTCAGATCCTCAAAAGGTTCTACAGCTGCAACATGGAGAGCATCAGGATGGTTGCATCACTGCAAGGCACTACAGTGGGTAGTGCGTACGGCCCAGTACATTACTGGGGCTAAAACTGCCTGCCATTCAGGACCTCGACATCAGGCGGTGTCAGAGGAAGGCCCTAAAAATTGTCAAAGACCCCAGGCACAGACTGTTCTCTCTACTACTGCATGGCAAGCGGTACCGGAGTGCCATGTCTAGGACATAAAGGCTTCTCAACAGTTTTTACCCCCAAGCCACAAGACTCCTGGACAGGTAATCAAATGGCTACCCGGACTATTTGCATTGTGTGCCCCGCCAAACCCTCTTCTACATTGCTGCTACTCTCTGTTTATCATATGCAGTCACTTTAACCATATCTACATGTACATACTACCTCAAATCAGCCCGACTAACCGGTTCCTGTATATGGCCTCGCTGCTGTTGTCTTTTTTACTGTTTCTATTTCTTTACTTACCTATTGTTCACCTAATACCTTTTTTGCACTGTTGGTTAGAGCCTGTAAGTAAGCGTTTCACTAAGGTCTACACCGGTTGTATTCGGCGCACATGACAAACTTTGATTTGATATCCTTAAAATGTCTGACCCCATACTTTAATGTACAGTACAAAAGGCTATCCCAAAGAAATGTGGAAGTAGAATTGCTATTCACACTTGACCATTGACTAATGATCGGCTATGAAAAGTCAACTGACATTTACTCCTGAGGGGCTGACTTGCTGCACCCTCAACAACTACTGTGATTTATTATTATTTGACCATGCTGGTCATATATGAACATCTTGGCCATGTTCTGTTATCTCCACCCGGCAGAGCCAGAAGAGGACTGGCCACCCCTCATAGCCTGGTTCCTCTAGGTTTTGGCCTTTTTAGGGAGTTTTTCCTAGCCACCGTGCTTCTACACTTGCATTGCTTGCTGTTTGGGGTTTTAGGCTGGGTTTCTGTACAGCACTTTGAGATATCAGCTGATGTATGAAGGGCTATATAAATAAATTTGATTTGAGGGATCTCTCTTAGGTGATGCATTGCCAAAAGCCAAAGACAGTCACAATTTATTTGATAGGGAAAAGTCTAATTGAAAGAATTTAATAAGAATAAACAAAACAATATGCAGATTCTAAAACTTTCAGTTTGTGCTGGCATTGTAATTTCACAACAATAAAAGACACAAAAGGCATGAATAGGACACTTGTAGTGTACAACAAGTCATTTCATCATACTTAACTGAGTAAGAAGTTTCTCCTCTTTGGCCATTTTGAAATCATAAACCTACTAATGTCGTATAATGCAGACTTTTAAAAGATTGAATAAGCAAAGAGTTAACTGGCCTGTCTCATCAGCTTACATAAGAGTTCCTACAGCCGAATTTTGAAGTATAATCCATACAGTACAGAGTGAACAGTATTATGCAGTTAAACATTCACGAAATCCGCATTGACATTTTCCTAGTTTTGATACCACAATTACTGGTAATTAAGATTAATTGATCATTAAAAAGGAAGTCACAGGGCATCTAATGCAATCCAACACTATGCTAACTGATGGGACACATTAACAAGATGCAAAAAGCAGTACAGGTATGACAAGAGTCCACATGCAAAGGCTGTTGAGGATAGTGCAATTCTGATACTACATATAGATTGATTGTTGGTTCAACCGAGAAGGAAAAGTAAACTAATCTCACAACCCAAAGGCCACCATTTGGGTATCCGAGCAGTAACGCACAACTATTACATTAATCTCCCATTGGGATGTGATACGTATTGATCAATTCATATACTTTTCATAGTAATTGGAGCCTAGGAGATCCCAAAATAGGCAGGGCAGTTTTCATTTGTCACTCAATTGATTTGAGTAACACAATAGAAATATCTGATTCAAATGTAGGTCTGAGAGATAATTTGCCCAAATTAGACCAACAAATCACATGTACAAAAACCAAGAATTCAATCTAATACGTCATCTGGCACAATGTCTGCCAGTCTTACAATAGGTATTCAATAATGCCATTTCTAGGGAAAAAGCCTCAACCTTGCTGTCATTTACTCATGTTAAAATATATCCAATAACATCAGTACATTTCATGGCGCAAGAACATTTTAAAACTAGACCTACCAATGACCTATCCAACTATTGATTAACAAAATAAAGGGTTAAAAGAGCGTTAATGTATGTTTTCCAATATAGTGCAAAGGAAGGATCTTTCATGTGCCAAAAAAAAAAGTTTAAACTCTACTGGTTACTAGAAAAGCTCCATAAACAGTAATAGGTATTAAGTTAGACTTCGATTTTTATTTAACCCTTCTTTTACCAGGTAAATTGACCGAGACCACAATCTCATTTACAGCAAAGATCTGGGGAAGAAGAGGTGGGATGAATGAGCCAATTGGAAGCTTGGAATCCAAAGTGATATGTTCCGTTTCATCATCGTTTCACTTCACCAATATACACTACATGCTTGAACATCTCATTCCAACCGAGGACAGACTATTTTTTTTACACACTTTAGCACTCGCCGGACCCGTTCTGTGGGCTTGTGTGGCCTACTACTTCTCGGCTGAGCAGTTGTTGCTCCTAGACATTTCCACTCCACAATAACAGCATTTGCAGTTGACAAGGGCAGCTCGAGCAGGGCAGAAATCTGACAAACTGACTTGTTGAAAAGGTGGCATCCTAGTACAGTGCCTCATTGAAAGTCATGGAGCTCTTCCTTATGGGCCATTCTACTGCCAATTTTTGTCTATGGAGATTGCATGGCTGTGTCCTCAATTTTATACACAGGTTAACAACGAGTGTGGTTAAAATGGCCAAATCCACTCATTTGAAGGTGTCCACATACTTTTGTATATGGATTTCACAGTTTGGATTCCAGGCTAACAAGACAGCCCCAAAGCAGATTCTGAATACACAGCTACAATATACTGAACTCTTATATCAAGATCACAATAACCGCATACTATACCACAACATTTGAATGTACATTGACAATCCCCATTTCAACAAAATGTGTGACAGAGCTCAGTACAAGGTAGCTGTGAATTCAAACATGTAAGGTAGTATCGCTCCTGTCTTTTGTTGAGGGCATGTGGGAATATTAGTGGGAAGTGCTATTCAGAAACAATGCTTTTCTCAAAAACAGCGGAAATGCATTTTAAAAAATCTCATCCTGCTCCGTTAAGGTGCGGTAAATACCGGTATCACCGTTTTTTTTACAGACAAAGCGTGATTACAGACAATAAGAATTTCACTCGATCGTATACTCACACACTCATGCAGACACAACTCGACAACAATCATCAGAACTGGCAAAGCAGTTCATGATATCCTACACCACCATTCAAAAGTTTAGGGCCACTTAGAAATGTCCTTATTTTTGAAAGAAATGGTTTTTGTCCATTAAAATAACATACATTTGATCAGAAATACAGTGTAGACATTGTTAATGTTGTAAATGAATATTGTAGCTGGAAACATCTGACTTTTAATGGAATATCTACAGAGGCCCATTATCAGCAACCATCACTCCTGTGTTTCAATGGCAATCCAAGTTTATAAAAGGCTAATTGGTCATTAGAAAAAAACTTTAGCAATTATGTTTGCACAGCTGAAAACTGTTCTGATTAAAGAAGCAATAAAACTGTCCTTCTTTAGACTAGTTCAGTATCTGGAGCATTTGTGGGTTCGATTACAGGCTCAAAATGGCCAGAAACAAAGACCTTTATTCTGAAAATCGTCAGCCTATTCTCGTTCTGAGAAATGAAGGCTATTCCAATAGAGAAATTGCCAAGAAACTGAAGATCTCAGACAGAGCGGTGTACTACTCCCGTCCCAGAACAGCGCAAACTGGCCCTAACCAGAATAGAAAGAGGAGTGGGAGTCCCCGGTGCACAACTGAGCAAGAGGACAAGTACATTAGTGTCTAGTTTGAGAAACAGACGCCGCACAAGTCCTCAACTGGCAGCTTCATTAAATATTACCCGCAAAACACCAGTCTCAACGTCAACAGCGAAGAGGCGACTCCGGGATGCTGGCCTTCTAGGCAGAGTGGCAAACAAAAAGCCATATCTTAGACTGGCCAATCAAAAGAAAAGATGGGCAAAAGAACAGACACTGGACAGAGGAACGTTGCCTAGAAGGCCAGCATCACGGAGTCGCCTCTTCACTGTTGAGTCTGTAATCGAACCCAAAAATGCTGATGCTCCAGATATTCAACTAATCTAAAGAAGGCCAGATTAATTCCTTCTTTAAATCAGAACAACAGTTTTCAGCTGTGCTAACATCAATCCAAAAGGGTTTTCTAATGATCAATTAGACTTTTAAAATAATACACTTGGATTAGCTAACGTGCCATTGGAACACAGGAGTGGTTGCTGAGAATGGGCGTCTGTACGCTTATGTAGATATTCCAATAAAAACCAGCAGATTCCAGCTATTATAGTCATTTACAACATTATAAATGTCTACATTGTATTTCTGATCAATTTGATGTTATTTTAATGGAAACAAAAAAGTGCTTGTCTTTCAAAAACAAGGACATTACTAAGTGACCCCAAACTTTTGAAAGGTAGTGTATTTCCTGTTCTCCAAGCGTAACCTAAATTCAGCCTGCATTGTCACACGTCACCGAGGTATATGCTACAGTATATTATTAGGATTTCTGGGGTGGTATGCCCCTGCTTGGCATCTTTTTTTACCCCCACAGTACCTCGATACTGACCATTTTAAGTATGAGGACAAGATAGGAATATCTGTGCACCTTTTCTGTACATACAAGTTAATGACTGTCCAATGCCCTGCCTGACCTTATGTACAGTATTAGACATTCTCTTGAATGAATAGGTGCTTTTTTTCATCAATGCGGCACCTAACACTATTGGAATAAATACGATAAATGAAAGGGATGATCAATCAATGGATAGAGGAGACGGAAGCAACAAGTCCTGCAGCATCATGTCCCAGGGCACGCCTTCAAATTGGCCAAGGGTGTCGGGACAATAGAGGGGATCGGTTCGGATCCCCTGCCTCAGAACACACACTTACTGTACATCCATTACATAGAAACAACAAACATTTTCTTGCCGGATGGTTGTTGGTTCATCACACATTTGGAAAAAGGGATAACTAGTATTGACTGATAAACAACTCCAGATTCAACTCAGATGATAAAATGTACGAGGAGAGCTAGAACAAAAACATCCCTCTTTCACGTAAGGACCAATACAAGTCGGGTTCTGTTCGATTTGGTGGCTGTTATGTTTAGGGTGTAGAACCACAGACTGACTGGGTGATGCTGCAGTTCCAGCATGTGAATTAACAACCCTCCTAAATCTTGCTTGTTAAGTCCGGCTTTGACCAACCCAGTCCATTCCAGCTCAGCTAAGTCAGATACAGGGTCATATTCATTATGCCACACAGTAGCAAACCACTTTCTAACTGAAAATGAAAATCAATGTTCTTATTGGACAAATTCATGTACTACCTCCCCATTTCATAACATCCCAAATGAACACTACTTATGTCTCAGTGGTGGTTGGAGGGGCTGGGGCCCGGTTCTGTGTCTCCTTGGGGTAGGGCTCCATTGGGCTCCAGCAGGCTGTCAATGCCAAGGTAGCCCAGCAGGATGTCACTGCGGCGGTGGGACAGGCTCAGGATGTCCTCGGCTAACGACTGGGCCGAGGTGAAGCGCACCTTGTCGTGGTCAAACATATCTTTCAGGTACTGCACTATTTGTTGCTGGAAAAGAGAAAATGACATTGGTGAGGAATGTGCTCATAAGAGATGTCATTTTGCAGATTTATTTCTAAGAAAAATCTAACTTATTTTCCCTCATTAATTTCCCTCCTGAAATTCTCTGTCGAATTTAGGTAGATTGGGTAAGTCACTTGGTAGACTGTCCACAGGGATTATGATATTTGAGAGATTAAGGCATCGTAGAGATCAGCGTGATTAAACTGCTGATGTGGGGTAAAAAAGGACAGAGATGGAAGGATGCAGACAGAGACACACACGTGAAAATAGTAAATTAGTAGAAAATAACAAAGTGGTGACGTGTGACCTCTAAATACTGCTAGTAGTAAATTGGAGACAAAAAGTTAGGATTAAAACTCACCTTGAAGATGGTGCACACCTCACTGAGGTGCTGTCGGGGCCCCAGGAAGCCAAAGGCCAGGACGGGGCTGACCTGTTCTGATATGGCATAGAAGTGGGAGATGAAGCCGTCTGGAACCATCAACAGACGCCGCTTGGCCTTCAGAACGGACCAGCACGCAGTAGCCAGGGCCTGAGAAACACACACACACAAAGTATGGTTTATTACATTTTAACCAATGGTAAAGTTGCAGTGAATGCTATAGACCCGGTTTTCCATGTCTGCCTATCTAATTATATTTATGCTGTGTAATGCTTGTTGTGTTTGTATTGCAGTTGTAACAGCTAGTATCACTAGATCATGTTGACTATAGGATTGTGGGTGTCTGTCTCACCGTCTCCTTGAAGCTGTCAGAGAGCCAACGGTTCCTGAGCACAGCCACAACGGACGAGGGCGGGCTCTCCAGGTCATCAAAGGCATCCATCAGGATGAAGTCCAGCACGATGTCAAAGAAGTTCATAACCACCACCTGGTAAAGGTCATAGATCATACGAGGTCAGGAGCTTTAAAAACACAACTAGGTCATATATTCATCAAGGCACACCATAGGAAAACAAGGGTTTTTCTTACTGGTAGAAAAAAAAACTGGTATCAGTCTGTTTGGTTTGCAATGAATATGGCCCAGCTTCAAGCCACATGTAAAATGTGAGTTCATGAGTTGTCAAGCACTAAAGTCAGTATATCAGAGTGATTTATAGACACGGATTCTTCCTACAAACCTTAAAAGAATCACCAGAATCTCTACAAACACTTTCATTCATGTTTGAAAAAGAATAAAGGAAAATAGTGTCTCACCCCCTCGCCCCTCCAGTTCCATCCTGCTGACTGGCCAGGTCTCCTCTCTCTGGGTGTAGAGAAGCATGTCCTCATAGGTTTCCAGGAAAGCTTTGGGACTCTACAGGTGAAACAGGAACACAACAAACTCAATAAAAAAGCCAATCAGAGGAGTTCATTACAAAGTAACATGTTCATAGAGAAGAGTGTTGGTGAGGAGCCGCCTGTCCAGTGCACGGCCTGTCCAGTGCACTGTGGGAATGAAATAACTTACAGCAAAAAAATATATAATCCATGTCAACGGACAATAAAGTTGCAATGTATTGTCTGGGTTAGTGTTGCCACCTTGTTTGCCTTGGTCATGAGTCCTGTGATCATCTGCTTGCCGGTCTCCATGAAGAACGTCCGGTGAGTTTCATCCAACAACAAAACCTGTCAAAACAACAACCACTGAGGACGTCAGCAAATATGACCAATCTTAGTCACATCAAATCCAGAGACATTATCCATATACAGTTGAAGTCGGAAGTTTACATACACTTAGGTTGGGGTAATTAAAACTTGTTTTTTAACCACTCCACAATTTTTTTGTTAACAAACTATAGTTTTGGCAAGTTGGTTAGGACATCTACTTTGTGCATGACACAAGTCATTTTTCCAACAAACGGATTATTTCCCTGTATCACAATTCCAGTGGGTCAGACGTTTACATACTAAGTTGACTGTGCCTTTAAACAACTTGGAAAATTCCAGAAAATGTCATGGCTTTAGAAAATGGGGAGGCTTCTAAGCAGAAGAACACCATCCCAACCGTGAAGCACAGGGGTGGCAGCATCATGTTGTGGGGGTGCTTTGCTGCAGGAGGGACTGGTGCACTTCACAAAATAGATGGCATCATGAGGAAGCAGAATTATATAGACATATTGAAGCAACATCTCAAGACATCAGTCAGGAAGTTAAAGCTTGGTCACAAATGGGTCTTCCAAATAGACAATGACCCCAAGCATAATTCCAAAGTTGTGGCAAAATGGCTTAAGGACAACAAAGTCGAGGTATTGGCGTGGCCATCAGAAAGCCCTGACCTCAATCCCATCGAAAATTTGTGGACAAAACTGAAAAAGTGTGTCCGAGCAAGGTGGCCTACAAACCTGAATCAGTTACACCAGCAGCTCTGTCAGGAGGAATGGGCCAAACATTCACCCAACTTATTGTGGGAAGCTGGAAACAATTTAAAGGCAATGTTACCAAAAACGAATTGAGTATGTAAACTTCTGACCCACTGGGAATGTGATGAAATAAATAAATAATTCTCTACTATTATTCTGACATTTCACATTCTTAACATAAAGTGATGATCCTAACTGACCTAAAACGGAATTATAACTCGGATTAAATGTATTTGGCTAAGGTGTATGTAAACTTCCGACTTCAACTGTACCAATAAGTCATCTTCAGTAAGGATTTCAGACCTGGAAGGCTTGTCTCACACAGTGAAGCTTGGCTAGGAAGTCTTGGTCACCGTAGCATTCTAGCAGCTCAGTTCTGAGGAAAAACATGGAAATCAGAAATTTTAACAGAAATATACGGTTGTGAGTAACACTAAACAAATAGTAGTATTTGTTTTCTTCCAAATACTTAGAGCTACGATGGATTTTCGCTGGCGCAATGGGATCTATGGAATAGTCCAAAAAGTACAAACCCCAAAACTCTCCCATCTGGCACTCAATCAAGTGCACAAAAAAATAAAAATAAATAAATAAATACTACTACTATTTTAACCCAGGTCCAGTACTTAGCTAGTCCTTACCGGAGCTCTCGACAGGGCACGCTGCCGTTCTGGACTAATGACACAGCCTCGTCGTAAAGAGCAGCGGGCCTCAGAGGCTGACACACCTCCAGAGATAGGTTGTCAAACAACTGCAGAGTAAAGAGGGAGAGGCACAATCCTCAACACATGTTCATAACATAGGATACATGATAGACGTATGAAAGAGACTGTGTGTGTGAGGGAGAGAGAAAACGTGCGTGATAGGGTGAGTGAATGAGAGAGAAAACGTGCGTGATAGGGTGAGTGAATGAGAGAGAAAACGTGCGTGATAGGGTGAGTGAATGAGAGAGAAAGAGAAACTAACTTCTGCTGCTGAGAAGAAGGAATCGTCAGAAGTGATTGTAGTGGCATCGTCTTCACGCATTCTACTCTCCAAGTTTGGCAGGATGAGTGTTCCCTCACTCTCTGACAGGACGACAAAGCAAACAGTCTGAGCAACAACAAGGACTATGTAAGTCAAATGACCCATTATGGATAAATGCTAAAGCTACTGTCAACATATTTGAACTAGCTGCATGCTAATAACAACAAAAATCAACAGATTTGCACTATCGTAGCATGTTAATTACCAAAGTCTGCCAGCAGGCTATCTGGGGGAATAGTGGCGCCAAAGTCCTCCTGTAGGTGGTAGGCCCTGTGAAGGAGGGTCTCCAGCTTCTCGGCAAAGACCTTGTTACGTGATTCAGACTGAAACCATGAAAACAAACAAATCACTACATTAGTTGATTCATTCAAAATCACAGTGGCCCTCCAGGGCTGGAGTTGCCCATCCTTTCTCTGAATTTTTAAGGAAATAGAGGCTGGTGGAGAAAGAAATCCGATGGGCTCATTCAATTCCACTCTAGCAATTACAATAAGCCCGCCCTCCGATTTTTAATGTAATGGTAGGTGGATTTGTGAGAGTGCTGCTTGCTCTTGACCAGGGCTCAGTTGAGAATGAGATGCATATCTCAATGGGACTCACCTGGTTAAATAAAGGATAAATAAAAGTGTACCGTACCATTGAGAGTGCGATAGTTCTGTGGCATACCGTGGGCAGGTTGGGGCAGGCCGCTGCCCCCTCCAGGGCTAGGCTGGTACTGGCTTTGGAGGCATTGGAGTGGGTGTGGTGCCGGATGTTCAGGGCCTGCTCCCACTTCTGAAGGGCCTCCTCAAACAACTCCATACCTGGGAGAGGGGAAAGATGTGATCAGGATAACATAGAAAATCTGGGATTTTGGCTAAGGGAAAGGTCAGTTTCAATAATATATGAATGATAAATGCCAGAAAAGCAGGAATTACGAATTAATCAGGAAGAACGGCATTCCTGCTAGGGAAGGGGGACCTTAGGGTCTGTTCCTATTCCTTACCCTTTCCACCAGAGTGTGCAGTGCACTTGTAAAACCGATGCTTATATCAATCCAGTGTTTCTTTACATGCATTAGCGAGTGGGAAAGAGCAATTGTACATATGGGGAAAATACAGTAGGGAGAATGGAACACAACCACAGCTTAATGTCAGTCCTTAGTATTATGATGCATCATAAAATGACAGGATGAGTGATGCTATCCTGCCAGGTTGGTTTGATAATGACATCTACGTGCTGGGAGGCCACCCAGGTGTTTGGTTGTCGAAGAAGGATAACGGAGTCTAGCTTAATTACAGAGATGTCTTTGTCCAAGTGTTAATGGAAAAACTAACAGTGCAAGAAATACAGCATAGTCAGATGTAACCCTCTATATCAATGTCCCACTTCTATTCTTCCTCTACCAAGGGTCCTCATAGCCCCTTTCATTGAGCCAAACAGTTATTTTGAATGTCAAATAAGAACTAATTCCACTTTGGGCAATAATTTTACCCATTGGTGGGCAGGTAGCCTACATTAGAGTTTAGAGTGTTGGGCCAGTAACTGAAAAGTTTCTGGTTCGAATCCATGAGTCGACAAAGTGAACAATCTGCCCTCGAGCAAAGCACTTAACACTATTTTCTCCTGTAAGTCGTTCTCGATAAGAGCGTCTGCTAAATGAATACAAATTTAAAAGTGCACCAAACACTGTCTCAGTT
Organism: Oncorhynchus gorbuscha; assembly: GCF_021184085.1. Classification (NCBI taxonomy): domain Eukaryota; kingdom Metazoa; phylum Chordata; class Actinopteri; order Salmoniformes; family Salmonidae; genus Oncorhynchus; species Oncorhynchus gorbuscha. The sequence goes on along the minus strand of NC_060183.1, from coordinate 71,248,668 downwards.
TGCTATGGACAGTCCCCTTCGCTGAATCTTTGAGGGAATCCATGAAGGGGTATTATTACCAATGATGTACAGGTTCTCTGCGTTTGCGTCCCCCATGGCTCCCGACTCTTCCTCCACAGGCTCTGCCTCCCAGGGAGTCGACGGATTGGCCGACTGGTTCGGAGAAGTCGGGACTCGCATCTGTGACAACAAAAAGACAATAACAAATTGAAATCTTGAGGGGCCATGGACCACAAGGGTCTAAAAAGAGTTAAGTGAGGTAAACAATCCACTGAAGAAGAAGAGTGAAATCAGAATGAACTATGTTAAAATGATCGTCAAAGACTATAGCTCAGCGTTCAACACCATAGTTCCCTCCAAGTTCCTCACCAAGCTAGGGACTGAACAGCTTCCTCTGCAACTTCCTGAGAGGCTGGGCGCAGGGTGTGAGAGTGTAGGCAACAATACATCCGCCACGTGTACCCTCAACACAGGGGCCCCTCAGGGGTGTGTGCGCATAGTCTCCTCCTGTACTCCCTGTTCACCCACGACTGAGTGGCCACGCACAACTCCAACACCATCATTAAGTTTGCAGACGACACAACGGTGGTAGGCCTGATCACTGACAAGACAGCCTACAGGAAGGAGGTCAGAGACTTAGCAGTGTGGTGCCAGGACAAATGACCTCTCCCTTAACGTTAGTAACACCAAGAAGCTGATCGTGGACTACAGGAGAAAGGGGAGAGTACGCCCCCATCCTCATCAGTGGGGCTGAGCTCCCTGCCATCCAGGACCTCTATAGCAGCGGAGAAAGGCCCAAAAGAATGCCAAAGACAACAGCCACCCAAGCCATAGACTGTTCACTCTATCATCTGGCACCAGATCATCGACTCTGGGACCAACAGGCTCCGAGACAGCTTCTACCCCCAATGCAGAAATCTTCTTAGATATAAGATTGCTAAATAGTCCATTAAAAATGGTTACCCGTGCCATATACACTGACCCTACACACACTTCATTGACATTCCCACACACTTTTACACATAATTTTCTGAGTCTACTCTTATTTATTTTACACTATTTATGTTCTATCCTGATGCCTAGTCACGTTACCATGCCTTCATGTACATATCTACCTCAAATACCTCGTACCTCTGCACACTGATCTGGTACTCAGACGCCTTGACTTTTTCCACTTTGTTATGTTCCAGCCTTATTCTAAAATTGATTAAATAAAAATCTCAGCAATCTACACACAATACCCCATAACAACAAAGCGAAAACAGGGTTAGAAATGTTTGAAAATATATATATATATAAAAATATTCAGACCTTTTGCTATGAAACTTGAAATTGAGAGCAGGTGCATCCTGTTTCCATTGATCATCCATTAGATGTTTCTACAACTGGATTGGAGTACACCTGTGGTAAATTCAATTGATTGGACATGATTTGGAAAGGCACACACCTGTCTATATAAGGTCCCACAGTTGACAGTGCATGTCAGAGCAAAAACCAAGCCATGAGGTCGAAGGAATTGTCTGGAGAGCTCCGAGACAGGATTGTGTCAAGGCACAGATCTGGGGAAGGGTACCAAAAAAGGTTCTGCAGCATTGAAGGTCCCCAAGAACACAATGGCCTCCATCATTCTTTAATGGAAGAAGTTTGGAACCACCAAGACTCTTCCTAGAGCTGGCTGCCCGGCCAAACTGAGCAATCGGGGGAGAAGGGCCTTGGTCAGGGAGGTGACCAAGAACCCGATGGTCACTCTGACAGAGCTCCAGAGTTCTTCTGGAGATGTTGTTCTTCTGGAAGGTTCTCCATCCATCTATGCAGCACTCCACCAATTAGGCCTTCATGGTAGAGTGGCCAAACGGAAGCCACTTCTCAGTAAACGGCACATGACAGCCCGCTTGGAGTTTGCCAAAAGACTCTCAGACCATGAGAAACAAGTGTGTCTGGTCTGATGAAACCAAAATTAAACTATTTGGCCTGAAAGCCAAGCATCACATCTGGAGGTAACCTGGCACCATCCCTATGGTGAAGCATGGTGGTGGCAGCATCATGCTGTGGGGGTGTTTTTCAGCAGCAGGGACTGGGAGACTAGTCAGGATCGAGATGAAGATTAATGGAGCAAAGATCCATGATCAAAACCTGCTTCAGTGTGCTCAGGACCTCAGACTGGAGGCAAAGGTTCACCTTCCAACAGGACAACGACCCATAGCACACAGCCAAGACAACACAGGAGTGGCTTCGGGACAAGTCTCTGAATACCCAGCCAGAGCCCGGACTTGAACCCAATCTAACATCTGGAGAGACCTGAAAATAGCTGTGGAAAGACACTCCCCATCAAACCTGATAGCACTTGAGAGGATCTGCAGAGTAGAGTGGGAGACCTCCCCCCAAATACAGGTGTGCCAAGCTTGTAGCGTCATACCCCAAGAACTCTTGATGCGGTCATCACTGCCAAAGGTGCTTCAACAAAGTACTGAGTAAAGGGTCTGAATACTTATGTACAATGTGTTTCAGTTTTTTTAAACCAGTTTTTGCTTTGTCATTATGGGGTATTGTGTGTAGATTGAGGGGGGGGAAAACAATTTTAGAATAAGCCTGTAACATAACAAAATGTGGAAAAAGAGTGAATGCTTTCCCAAATGTACTGTGTAAAGCACCAGATTGATCTGGTACCTACTGTATATAGCTCCACTCGTATTTTATTCCTTGTTACTATTGTTACTTTTTTTTATTTGTATTTTTAAACTCTGCATCGTTGGGAAGGGCTCATAAGAAAGCATTTCACTAAAGTCTACACCAGTTATAGTAGGAGCATATGAAAAATGTCTTTAATTTGAGTGATAGAAAGTAAGGAGAGTCAAACGTACAGAGGCTATGCTGTGGGAGGAGCTTGAGTGTTTGCTGGGAGCCAGTGAAGAGATGCCGCTCATGGTTTCGTTGCTCCGTGTGCTGGGGCTCATCATCTGTCGCCCGGGAAACGGACCACCTGGAATGGAAACGAGACAGTTAGCTAACACTTCTATCAAAAAGGAATTTTGATCACATTAATAACTGGTATTCTAACCGTGATCATGCTGAAACAGCTTTCACATACAGTATCCACACAGCCTTATGGAAACACCAGCATGTCAATGAACCAACTTACTTGACTTAATCCGTTTTACTTCCTTGATGTCAATCAGCCAACCAACAAACGCATCAACAAAATGAGCCAACTCTACAGCCTGATTGAAACCACCAGTAATCACATTGAAGTGAAACTCACCTCTCCTCAGAGATGACGGTCTCCCTGACCGGATCAACGCCTCTGGTATTCCCACCTGCTTCTGCTCATCTTTCACAGCTGTTGCCTGTTTCCGTTTCCTGCCGCGTCTCTTCATGTGGTGGGCGGTGAGGGCCAGGGCTACACTCCCCAGAGCTGTGGCAAACAGCACCTTCTTCAGACTAGGAGAAAGCTTCAGCTGAGAGAATATGGACTGACGGGAAAAGAGATGGGGTGAGTGGTCACAACAAACTAAAACAACTTGAAGCATACATGCTTATGTATCAAACATGTATCTTCAGTGTGTCAAATATGGGGGGAATTACAAATAAGCTACTTGCTAATAAAGAACAAACTTATGCTTTTTTTGGCAACATTCTTTGCAATGTTTTAGGATTCTTACACACATATTCAATAGTGTACTTGAAAGTGTCTTCTTGGGGAACATTGTTTACCTGCCCAAAGGTGGAGTAGAGAAACACAGGGATCTCAGCCACAGTCATGGCCAAGGCCTGGGCGATGGACATCCCTTCTGCTCTTCCGATTGACATTTCAGTAGAATGCCCACAGAGCCTCCAACAACCCCTTTACATCAACCTCCTCAGGGGCGTCCTTCTCTGTTCTGCTCTGAGACCAGCCAGCCAGCCAGCACAGTTCCTGTTCAAAATTGGGCTGTGGTCAGCCACTTCTGAGTCTGGGTGGGTCCCTCTGGTCCAGCTTCAGACTGTAGCCGCAACCAGTGTACCGGAGTCCTGTCCACACTGGTTTTGGTGCCCTGTCTCTCTTCTTCACTTATCCAAAGGCACCATGTTTCTCGATCCGTGCAAACCTAGGGGGAGTGTGAATTGTTGTCAAATTGCTACAATGAGTGATATCGATCAGTGATAGTTAAATCTGACTAATTCACAAATATGTAATGAACTGAAATTAACACATATACATAACATCGTCTCAGGCTATATAAATGTAACAACCAAACAGCATCGAGAACAGAGTGAAGTAGACACACAGGCATTGCACAGGCCATCACACGACAGCTGCAGTTACACACTTAGCTAGCTAGCTAACGTTAGTTACTAGGCAGCATAGTATCAAAGGAGCACGACCAACTAAATAGGAGTAGAATTCCTCTAGAAGTTAACATGTTTAACGTTATTTTTTACTTTGACCAAATATTAACAACAAAAAAAGAGACCCTCACAGCCTAGCGCCAAAGTAGCATTAGCATCATGCTAGCTGACAAGCCGTCCCAGCAGGTTCACAACTTTCAAGGGTTATCATATTTGACAATAACCTTTGTAACATCAATAAGGTCTCTTCGGTTTTGGCTGCGAATGGAATATTACAAACCAGTCCTGATTGCTGACCAACCCCACTAGCCGAACATGCTAGTTAGCCAGCTAGGAACTTTGATTCGCGCACTGACAGCTACTGCTGGCTTCAATTCGGCCTGGCTGTCAGATCACTCAGTCAACGGTCTCCGATGGACTACTAAAAGCTGTCTAACCGTGTATTCAAGAGATTGCTAACCTTTTTATGGATAAAAAAATACCTAACACAATAAATCATAGAATCATCCAAAAGCTACTAATGCACATTGCGCATCCAAAGAGCCGTAGAAGGACATTCAGCAGCGCATTTCACAAACTACTGTGATATTTGCTTCAGGGCGGACACATTTGTAATTGATACCATGGAAGACCAATGTCTGTTGAGTATATGCGGGCGCGTTCCTATTTTGGTCAATCACAATTGAGGAAGGAGGAGGGTGTACATTGGATATCCAATCGTATCAAAGATTGGGGCCTGACTCTTGCTTGTTCCATGGCAAAAGTTAGGTGAAAAGTCAAAACGTTTCATCCAAAAATGGATCAATAACGTTAAAGTATTCATATGTTTAACATTGGTAACGGATTGTTTATTTATTTTTGTACACACAATTGTGTTGTCACAGTTGGATCTGTGCATAACAAGCCATTTCTGTTTTAGGTCTTGTGAGATAAATATCTACTCCTGTCTTAAGTGTAGTGTATGGACATAAACTGTTCCCAGTGCTGGTGTTCGTATTGGTGGTGTTGGGTTTTGACTAGATGGGATAACGGCAGTTTGTGTCAGAATTAACCAGAATAGAGAGCAATAGTAATTACATACTCATCAGCTAACGTTGCTTTTTGTGAATTTTGAAGCATTTATGTAGGATTTTTTAAAGCAAAGGAAAGGCATCATAATTCATAAGGATCACTGACTGATATTCTCTCATATAACAAAACGTATAAGATATCCTAAGCCTGTGTTAACCTTATTTTCGTCGTTTATCCCCAACCCCTATTCTTTTCGCATTCATTTTCCTCATTGGAATGGCTGAACGAACCAGACGTAACTCATTTACGCTTTTATAGGAAGTTACATGCTGGCGAGTGCTATTGACATTTCGGAGCAGGCTAGGAAAACTTACTCCGCAGGTTAGAATAATTAGGTTATAAGGTTAGCGTTGGTTTAAATGCAAAAAATGTAAGTGATGCTTGTGCTGCAACCAAGAAAGATAATGTGACTGCTGCTCATTAATTTAATTAGGCAAGTCAGTTAAGAATACATTCGTGTTTACAATTACGACCTACACTGGACGCAGCTGGGCGCCGCTCTATTGGTCTCTCAATCAATATAGCCTGGATTCGAACCAGAGACTGTAGTGTCACCTCTTGCACTGAGATGCAGTGCTTTAGACCGCTGCGCCACTCGGGGGTATGGTGAAAGGGATGTCTTGACTAGTATGGGCTATATAAATAATTGACTAGTATGAAGGATAGAAATAATTAGGTTTTCCATAATATTAACTTTTAGAGGGGCATATATGCTTTTAAATCATTATATTACTGCATTGTATTCGTTACATCTTTCATTCCCTGAAATATCTTTCCAGTAATAAAATGTGTCCAATATCAGGAACTAAAGCTATCCAGGTTCTGTTCACTGACGGAACATAATATGGGTAACACCATCACTCACAACAAGGGAAATACTAGGTTAGTTAGCTTATCATGTATCTTCATATTTCATGTTAACGTATTATAATAATTACAGAGAGTCGGTTATTCGTTTGGTCAACGTTTCTGTTAATTGATTTCCTTTTTGGCACTGAATTAGCTGCCATCATGTTATGGCAAAATATTGGTCATGATGATAGTTAACGTTAACTAGCTAGCTAACGCGGTTCGATTGATTATCATGTCAGTCATTTCGACCGATGTGCACTGAATTTGACCCCCTACACTGGTTTTAAATGTGCTATTGATTAAAACATTAGTTGTCAAATTAACGGTAGACGTTTTTATTCAACAGGTGAGATACCCAACTTATTTCCCACCAATTGTGATGAAATCCATTAGGGGCGGGGCCAGAGGTCTCTAATTGATATGAAGTCTCAGGTAAACATGACATCTTGTTTCCTACTCCTCATCATTATTACAGTAACATTTACTTCCTATGCACACTGACTACAGTTTTTAACCTGTTCATCTGATGTCAACAGAGGTGCCACTGGATTTGTCTAGTTATTGTAACACTGTCAGTGTTGTTATGGTACGTCCACATGACCAGATCAGATGGGTCCAACAGCATGGTCAACATTGGTCTCCAAGGATACCTCAGGATCACCCCTGGCAGGAGGGATCAGGTGAGCTGTTGATTTGCAGAGGTCTGCGTTGTGTTTTGCAACAGAGAATTAAAATGAGCATTTCCATTGGTCAAGCCCAGGTAGTACCTCTCTATTTCATTCTATTTTTTTTGTTGTTGCCTAATGAACACAACCCATGCCTTGTTCCACTTGCCACACCTTCAGCCAGAAAGAAACACAAACTATATGTTGATGTAAACACATTAATACATTTTCACCTCATGTGATTTTATGCCCTATTCTCTCCCTCCAGTTTCTGAAGATGCACTGCCGCCAGTGTGCCTTGGTGTCCAGCTCGGGCCAGATGCAGGGGGCAAGTCTCAGAGAGGAGATTGACCAGATGGGGTGTGTGATCCGCATGAACAACGCCCCCACACTGGGCTATGAGAGGGACGTAGGGAGCAGAACCAGTCTGAGGGTCGTATCGCACACCAGTGTTCCCCTGCTGATTAAAAACGAGAGCTATTACTTCAGGCACTCTGCAGACACCACCTACGTGTTCTGGGGTCCTGAGCGGAACATGAGGCAGGATGGGAAAGGCCGTGTTTTTAATGCCTTGCTGAAGATGGCCACGAAGTACCCGCAGGTCAAAATATACATGGTGACTCGGGAGAAGATCCAGTACTGTGACAGTGTTTTTCAGAACGAGACAGGGAAAAACAGGTAAATAATGTCCTCGCCAAGCACTCAGGGGTCATGTTAATTAGGGTACAAGGGTCAAGTCCAGGTAGTCTATTACTTTTTCAGTCCGTTTTCTTCTGTTTGGTGCCGAAATGAACACGGCCAAGATGGCTATGTTGCTATTCTTATTATTATACGTTTTCTCTGTTTCAGAATGAATTCGGGTGCTTTTCTCAGCACTGGTTTCTTCACCATGATCCTGGCCATGGACATGTGTGACAGTATTCACGTCTATGGGATGATCGACGATAACTTCTGCAGGTGAGTTATTTGGAAAAGATGAGGAAGCAACTACCTGTCCAATAGCACATTTATTCTGGCGTAAGAGCACATTTATTCTGTTTTGATTAAATTTGAATAAAATAAATAGGAACTCTGAACTAGCAGTCAACTTGCCTTATATTACACTGTTTTTTGTGTTACATCACATTGTACTGAGAGCTATTGGGATTGATTGGCTGTATTTGACAATTAACCACACCCCTTTCATGCTTCTCTGAAGCCGTGCCGATCACAGTGTTGCTCCTTACCACTACTACGAGGGAAGCCGGATGGACGAGTGCCGCATGTACCGGCTGCACGAGCACGCAAGTCGTGGCGGCCATCGCTTCATTACCGAGAAGGCCATCTATGCCCGATGGGCCTTGCACCACAGGGTGGAGTTCAAACACCCTTCCTGGAACCTGCAGGAGAGGAAACATGACCCCTGAGTGTTGTGCCTGGTGACTTTTTAAAATCTTTGACCTCTGACCCCCGTATGACCCCGTTGGGGAATTCTGTGCAGTATGAGAGTCAAATGATCTTACTCCTTCATGGGGCTGCAGTATTACTTATAATATTTATGACAGGCTAAATGGTGTTCAAAACATTGTATTCAATAGTCAAGCATCAAACTGCCAACTTTTTTACATTGATCAAAGTGCTCATATTTCTAATTTTAGACCTTTAGCCTATGTCTAAAGTACAGTATTCTAACCACTATTAAATTAAAACTGCTATTGATGCCAAATCAAATAAGATTTTTAGTGTTTGAACAAACTTGATGCCTTTGTTGTTTGTTTGTCATAATTATGCCTTTTCATTTCTGCACTCTTAAGATCCAATGTTTTGTCATTAATGTAGCTTTTATGATGCACTGATTGAATGTTCAGCAACGTATTATGTTTTTTCCTGTTCACTGCTATATGCCCATGTAGTTCTATGTAATGAAACATTGTTGTGCTTTCCTGTCAGAGTTTAGTCTTAACAACATTTCAAACTTTTACATATATTTATTATGTTATGGTTCAAATGTAACAAGAATCATGCATTTAGTGTCACTGAAATATAATAATGTGCTGGTCATTTACTATCAGAGAAAGTGACTATCTGATAGCAAAGAGAAACTATTTTGCTGATTTGATTGGTTTTTGCAGAGGCCAATGGAACGATTTGACATGTTATGAGTAGAGACTCATCCCCAAAAAGTGTGCCTTTTTCTTTAAGTTCCTATTTTTGTCTGACATTATACACATGTTGACTTTAAACAAAAAAATGTGTTGCTTGACAAATGGTAAATGGTTTAATGTTACTTTTATATAAGGTCTGATATGCCTTATATTCTGATGGTCTTCATGATGATATTTACAAAGCTTGACAATGCTACTATCATGTTCAATGGAAAATCCCTTTAGTGCTCTCTTTTAGGAAATATGAAATGCTCTTTACCTGCCTTTTTAAATTACTTAATGATGTTGTCTGATTCCAAAGAAATGTATTATAAATGTTTACAGTATTGTGGTGTTGATCTAGTTTATTCTGAAGGTGTCTGGTTTTCACAACACTGAAATTAACTATGTACATTTTCAAATACTAGCCTTTGTGTCTTCTCTAAATGATTTAAGTTCCTAATAATAATTTTCACTGCGGAGCTGAAATTTTGATGACGCAAGCGAGTCCCCTCCTACGATGGTTTAGGGAGATTGGGGACGCGCCGACAGATCAAACGTCAATGATGCACAGATCTCATATGGATAAAAAACGAATTGGTAAGCAAACATCGTATTCATTTAATTTAATCATTATTCTACAGAAATTGTTGAATGACAGCCATTTCCCGCTATTATGGCTTAGAATAAAGCTATTTATGGTGTCAACACGAGTCATGTCCGACAGCCAACGTTAGCAGTGAGACAACGGGTTTAGGTCTGGGCCAGAATATTGTCATGTCCCCCAATAGCTTATTCTATTGAATTTGTATATTTAAGTTTTGATAGGCTTATAATTACAGTTGTGCCAGTGCGCTCAAATTAAATATGTGCAATAGATATTCCTTTTTATTTAAACCGGAGGTGTTGGTTTTCATGAACCACTGTCAAACGGATAGGGCCCAGATGTTGGACATCAGTTGGAATAACAAAAAACGAAAGAAAATAAAAAAGATTGTGGTTGTCAAATTCTTGAGAATGCATTTTAGTATGCAATATGCCGATAACCACAAGACATTATTCTGAGACAATTGTAATTAATTTTCATTGCTACCATATCATATTCTTATAGGTCGTTTTAAATTAAACGTCACAATAGGCTATTTGTACGTTTGATTTGGCTTCTGGGGGGGCAAGGACACCCCCATCTGCGCTCGAACTATTGACAACTACTATGCTTCCCGTTCTTAAATTTTTTTTTTTTTGTCTTTTACTTTCGGTTTTGTACACCAGCTTCATACATTGATTCTCTACAAATGCTTGTTTTGTCACTTAGAATGGAAATAGGCAAACTATTAGAATGTTTGCAACCAGGAAGTGGCGGAGCGATTTCTGCATAGGTCCCCTTTAAATAAATGTTTGGCATCCTAGCAAAGAAAACAACATAATTTAGCTTGCTTCGTCAGTGATTAACCGAGGTAAAAAATAAGTTTCAGGTTGGATATTCAACGGATATTCGCGCTTTCAAACACTTAAAAGCTATTGTCATGAGGTTGGAAAAATTGCGCACAACATTGCACAGGTCTTATTTGACTAGCATTTTTATTCCTAGTTGAATTAGTTAGGGAGCGTAAACAAAGTAAAAACGTTTTTTTTATACATTCAAATGTCAATAGCTCCTTGGTCATGTGACCTACTGACGTCAAACAAGGTGCACAATGTACACTCAGTGGGCCTACATATTGCACAACCTTTAGTTTGTCTATTTTCATCTCACACGTTTTTACATTAATTTTAGAGCCAATCATTATCCTGAAGTTACAGATATTTTTTGCCAACTTCCCTTACTACATTGTTATAACATGCCAGAGGCTGTTCACTTTGGAGACCCGCTGCAGATATGGGTACGCCCCGGCGTGAGATTTACACCCTCTCCCATGGATTTTCAAGGGCCAGGGAGAGCTCACCAGATGCCGCCGAAATCGCAACGCTTTCCAGGGCTTGGGCCCCTCTCTCTTGGGCGAACCCATTTCAGGGCACCCTGCCCTTCACAAAGAAAAGAGAACTCTCCCCGAGGCACCCGCAAGCTTATCCGGGATCGGCCGCATTACCGCACTGGATGACTCGCGGCACCCGTCTCCGCCAGTCCATGGACATTCTGAAAGTAGTTTGAGGTCAGTAGGTCACATTACCAAGGAGCTATTGAAATGATAAAGTTTGAAAAATGTATGTAAAATTGTGTGCGATGAAAATGGACAAACTAAAGGTTGTGTAATATACAAGGGTATTCCCTGGACATTATGAACCTTGTTTGAGTCCAGTAGGTCACATTACCAAGGATCTATTGAAATTAGAAACATTGAAAATTAATGTAAAATTGAGTGAGATGAAAATGGACAAACTAAAGGGTGTGGGATGTGTAGACATTCTGAACCTTGTTCGAGGTCAGTAGGGCACATGGCCAAGGAGCTATTGAAATAAAAAAATGTAAATAAAGAATTTAAAATAGTGCGAGATATAAATTGACAAAAAAAGTGTGTGCAATGTATATCTATGCCATCAGGTTAGCTAGAACCAGTTTTGAAACTTTTAGGAATAATGGTTAAAGATCCATTGAAATTTGAAAAATATTATTTGTCACTATGTTGACGGTCCCTAACTGCTGTTTGTGGACGTAAAGAAGACTACAGGCGAATATCCAACCTGAATCTGTATTTTCCTCGGTCAGAGATTAGGTTTTGAGAAAGAACTTGATATCTGTAAATCATCATCCTCCTGGTAAAGTTATCAGTATAGATGGCAAGAAAATCAAACAATATTTGGATATACTCATCTAGTTTAACCCCAAAAGTTCGCTTGTTAACTAACTAACTAGCTAGCTAGCCAGCCATATTGACCTGATCTGTGTTTAGCTAACCATTTTGCCATGGTCCATCAATAAATATAGACTATATTGGTATATCATGTCTGTCAACAGCAATCACAATCCAACACTATTAAAAACGGCTGAAAAGGGGAATATGTTAGCGATTTTCGCTTTGTAGGCCTACAATGGTTGGGGGGAAAAGTACATTAGGTCTACCTACCACACTAGCTACACGTTTAGCCAACTGTACAAAGTTTCTACCTGCGGTAGCTTGCAAAGTAAACGTCAGCAAACCGTCCCATGGCAATTGCTCCCTTCTGCTGCTTGACAGGCAGACCAAAAAATACTTGAAATGAACCTAAACCATGCATACTTGTCAGGTATAGTTCACTTTTATTTTATACCACTCAAATATCAAAATAATCGTAGCCAATATTGAGAGATATCGTGAAGCTACCTTCACGTATCTGAAATTACATGATCAATTGATGTTTACTAATCATGAAAAGTATGCAGTAACTTTCTGTATAACTCTGGTATAGCTAAATGTGCGCATTTGTTTTGCATGGAATAATTGGAAATGTGTAGGTCTGACAATGCTCTTCAAGGGGTGAAGATATTACAGCCAATAGTTAACATTTATTTAACAACAGCAAGCAGTTGTCAATGGTTTTAGCGGAGAAGGCAAATCGAACGGAAAACAACTTATTGTGACGTTTTGTTAAACTACCTATTGACTATAAGTATACAAGATAGCAGCCTGAACGAATTTAGCGTGTATTCACTATGGAACATCTGCCTCTTGACAGGGGTGGTGACCAGAAAAGCACAGAACATGCAATGTAGCTCAGCCTGACTTGGAAGCATGGGGATGAGGCTTGTTGAAAAGGTAAAATCATTCTGAGCATTGATATACTCTCACTTAAAATGTTTTTTTTTGTTCTTGTCAAATTAGCTATAAAATATTATTACTGATGCACTGTGCATAATAGGCCTATCTGTATGTTTTGTAAAAGCATTTGGTCACATTATGTGCAAAGATGGTAAACTTGACACAAATGAATTCCTCTCAGAAGGGCAACTGTTATTTGAACTGCCTTTTAGAGGTTGTTTTTCATTACTATAAACCAGATAAACAACAAAGCACTAACATTGACCTCGGCACCCAGAACCAAATACAGTGTACATGCTAGTCAGCTACTAAATACATTTATGTAACAGTCTGTCACAAGAGACTAATATTGACAGACAACACACCACGAACACATGTATATTATATCAATGGTTCCCCCTATCTTTGGCAGCAAGGGCCTCAGAGCCAGAAGATGGTGATCTTCGGAGCCATCTTCCTCCTGATGACCCTCCTCATCCTCTTTAGCTCCAACAGCGGCAACGACATCAGTCCCTTCTACAGTCCCTTCCGGGCGTCCTCGCCTCATCACCCCATCAAGGTCACTGACCTCAAGAAATGGGCAGGGAAGGAGGGCTATGTGGCTGTCTATGGAAACAAGGTAATTTACACTCAGGGTTTGAATTACAGAGAAAATCTATGGAACCTCTATTTAATCCAGGAGACGTGGTCAAGAAGGCTACATCTTGTATAAAAACAACATTAAAGTCATGGGTTAATATGAACCCTGTTCTCACACTTGCGGGGTTAAGTTAAAGTAGTGTCAAAAATGCTTAGCACTGGCTAAATGTAGTGGGTGGATTATAGTCTCTACCACATGATCCATAGAAATCAAATGTATTTATATAGCCCTTCGTACATCAGCTGATATCTCAAAGTGCTGTACAGAAACCCAGCCTAAAACCCAAACAGCAAGCAATGCAGGTGTAGAAGCACGGTGGCTAGGAAAAACTCCCTAGAAAGGCCAAAACCTAGGAAGAAACCTAGAGAGGAACCAGGCTATGTGGGGTGGCCAGTCCTCTTTTGGCTGTGCCGGGTGGAGATTATAACAGAAAATGGCCAAGATGTTCAAATGTTCATAAATGACCAGCATGGTCCAATAATAATAAGGCAGAACAGTTGAAACTGGAGCAGCAGCACAGCCAGATGGACTGGGGACAGCAAGAAGTCATCATGTCAGGTAGTCCTGAGGCATGGTCCTCCGAGAGAGAGAAAGAAAGAGAGAATTAGAGAGAGCACACTTAAATTCACACAGGACACCGAATAGGACAGGAGAAGTACTCCAGATATAACAAACTGACCCTAGCCCCCCGACACATAAACTACTGCAGCATAAATACTGGAGAAACAATAATGCATAGCCCAAAAACAGACACAAATGCATTTTAGGAACAACTTAAGTCAAAATTGAGTAAAAAACTGTTGCACAGTTCATACAGCTGTATTCATATAGCTGTTTTCTGTATGACTGGTGAGCTTTAGTTTTGAACTGCTATTTAATTTCCACAGAAATTTTAGAGAGAAAGAGAACACAGGGAGACGAACACCTACCTAGAGGTGACAGCATCCCCTCCCCAATATGCCCCCATAGACACAACTATGACAAAGCAACCAACAAAAGCGGGTCACCACTCCTGCAGCTCTCTCGCAAGCTGGGTCTGTACATAGTCAATGGCAGGCTTTGAGGGGACTTCTGTGGTGCACCTACAGTTGAAGTTGGAAGTTTACATACACTTAGGTTGGAGTCATTAAAACTTGTTTTTCAACCACTCCACAAATTTCTTGTTAACTATAGTTTTGGCAAGTCGGTTAGGATGTCTACTTTGTGCATGACACAAGTAATTTTTATAACAAATGTTTACAGACAGATTATTTCACTTATAATTTACTGTATCACAATTCCAGTGGATCAGAAGTTTACATACACAAAGTTGACTGTGCCGTTAAACAGCTTGGAAAATTCCAGAAAATGTCATGGCTTAAGAAGCTTCTAAATTGACTCATTTTTATTTTATTTTTTAATTTCACTTTTATTTAACCAGGTAAGCTAGTTGAGAACTAGTTTTCATTTACAACTGCGACCTGGCCAAGATAAAGCATAGCAGTTCGACATAGAACAACACAGAGTTACACATGGAATGAACAAAACATACAGTCAATAATACAGTAGAAAAAAGGAAAACAAAGTCTATATACAGTGATTGCAAATAAGGTCAAATAAGGGAGTTAAGGCAATAAATAGGCCATGATGGCAAAGTAATTACAATATGGCAATTAAACACTGGAACGGTAGATGTGCAAAAGATGGATGTGCAAGTAGAGATACTGTGGTGCAAAAGGAGCTAAATAAATAAATACAGTATGGGAATGAGGTAGATAGATGGGCTGTATACAGATGGGCTATGAACAGGTGCAGTGATCTGTGAGCTGCTCTGACAGGTGGTTCTTAAAGCTAGTGAGGGAGATGGGAATCTCCAGCTTCAGTGATTTTTGCAGTTCGTTCCAGTCAGTGGCAGCAGAGAACTGGAAGGGAAGGCGACCAAAGGAGGAATTGGCTTTGGGGGTGACCAGTGAGATATACCTGCTGGAGCGTGTGCTATGAGTGGGTGCTGCAATGGTGACCAGGGAGCTGAGATAGGATGGGGCTTTACCTAGCAGAGACTTGTAGAAAACCTGTTGCCAGTGGGTTTGGTACGAGTATGAAGCGAGGGCCAGCCAACGAGAGCGTACAGGTCGCAGTGGTGGGTAGTATATGGGGCTTTGGTGACAAAACGGATGGCACTGTGATAGACTACAACCAGTTTGCTGAGTAGAGTGTTGGTGGATATTTTATAGATGACATCGCCAAAGTCAAGGATCGGTAGGATGGTCAGTTTTACGAGGGTATGTTTGGCAGCATGAGTGAAGGAGACGTTGTTGCGAAATAGGAAGCCGATTCTAGATTTAATTTTTGATTGGAGATGCTTAATGTGAGTCTGGAAGGAGAGTTTACAGTCTAGTATTTGTAGTTATCCACGTATTCTAAGTCAGAGCCGTCCAGAGTAGTGATGCTGGCTGGATGGGCGGGCAGGTGCGGGCAATGATCGGTTGAATAGCATGCATTTAGTTTTATTTGCGTTTAAGAGCAGTTGGAGGCCACAGAAGGAGAGTTGTATGGCATTGAAGCTCGTCTGGAGGTTAGTTAACCTCTCTAGGGTAGGGGGCAGCATTCAGAATTTTGGATGAAAAGCATGCCCAAATTAAACGGCCTGCTATTCGGGCCCAGAAGATATGATATGCATAGAACTGATAGATTTTGATAGAAAACACTAAAGTTTCCAAAACTGTAAAGTTAAAATAGTGTCTGTGAGTATAACAGAACTGATTTAGCCTGTGAAAACCTGAGAAAAATCCATTCAGGAAGTCGTTTTTTTTGTTGGTTTTGTAGTTTTCTATTCAATACCATTTTTTTTTAGTTTTCTATTCAATCCATTGACTTATGACTCGATTTGCAGTTCCTATGCCTTCCACTAGATGTCAACAGTCTTTAGAAATCGTTTCAGGCTTGTAATTCTTATAAATGAGGGAGTAAGACCAGTCTGAAGGAGTGGACCCTAATGTGACGGAGATTTTTTTCAGGCTCTTGTGCATTTCTTGTTTACCTTTTATATTGACAACGTTATTGTCCGGTTGAAATGTTATAGATCATTTAGGCTAAAAAACTACCTGAGGATTGAATATAAACATCGTTTGACATGTTTCTATTAACTTTACAGATACAATTTGGATTTTTTGTCTGATTGTTTTGACTAAGTTTGAGCCTGTGGATTACTGAAGAAAATGCGCTAACAAATTGGAGGTTTTTGGATATAAAGAGACTTCATCGAACAAAAGGAACATTTGTTGAGTAAATGAATGTCTTCTGATTGCCACCATGTGAAGATCATCAAAGGTAAGGGATTAATTTTATCTCTATTTCTGAGTTTTGTAACGCTTCTGCTTGGCTGGTTACTGTTTGTAATAATTTGTCAACTGGGCTATGTTCTGGGCTAGGTATGTTCTGGGCTAGGTATGCTTTCGCCGAAAAGCATCTTATAAATATGACACTGTGGTTGGTTTAACAAGAAGTTAATCTTTAAACCTATGTAAAATATGTTTTGTTTTCTGAATTTTTACAATGAGCATTTCTGTAATTAAATTTGGTGCTCTGCAACCTCACTGGATGTTGGCCAGATGGGACGCTAGCGTCCCACATAACCTAGAGACAGTGTCCAAAGAAGGGCCAGAAGTATACAGAATGGTGTCGTCTACGTAGAGGTGGATTAGAGAATCACCAGCAGCAAGAGCGACATCATTGATGTATACAGAGAAGAGAGTCAGTCCAAGAATTAACCCTGTGGCACCCCCATAGAGACTGCCAGAGGCCCTCCGATTTGACACACTAAGCTCTATCAGAGAAGTAGTTGGTGAACCAGGCGAGGCAATCATTTGGGAAACCAAGGCTGTTGAGTCTGCCAATAAGAATGTGGTGATTGACAGAGTCGAAAGCCTTGGCCAGGTCGATGAATACAGCTGCACAGTAAATGTCTCTTATCGATGGCGGTTATGATATCGCTTAGGACCTTGAGCGTGGCTGAGGTGCACCCATGACCAGCTCGGAAACCAGATTGCATAGCGGAGAAGGTACGATGTGATTCAAAATGGTCAGTAATCTGTTTGATAACTACGTCTATCGAAAACATTAGAGATGCAGGGTAGGATAGATATAGGTCTGTAGCAGTTTGGGTCTAGAGTGTCTCCCCCTTTGTTGAGGGGGATGACCGCGGCAGCTTTCCAATCTTTTGGAATCTCAGACGATACGAAAGAGTAATAGGGATTGCTATCTGGATATGGGTTAAGGAGAAATGGTGGGGGCTTGGGCGGGTTGCTGTGGAGGGTGCCGGGCAGTTGACCGGGGTAGGGGTAGCCAGGTGGAAAGCGTGGCCAGCCGTAGAGAAATGCTTATTGAAATTCTCAATTATTGTGGATTTGTCGGTTGTAACAGTGTTTCCTAGGCTCAGAGCAGTGGGTAGCTGGGATGAGGTGCTCTTATTCTCCATGGACTTTAGTGTCCCAGAACTTTTTTGAGTTTGTACTGCAGGATGCACATTTCTGTTTAAAAAAGCTAGCCTTAGCTTTCCTAACTGCCTGTGTATATTGGTTCCTAACTTCCCTGAAAAGTTGCATATCACGGGGGCTATTCGATGCTAATGCAGAATGCCACAAGATGTTTTTGTGCTGGTCAAGGGCAGACAGGTCTGGAGTGAATCAAGGGCTATATCTATTCCTGGTTCTACATGTTTTGAACGAGGCATGCCTATTTAAGATGGTGAGGAAGGAACTTTTAAAGAATAACCCGACATCCTCTACTGTCGGGATGAGGTCAAAGTCGTTCCAGGTCGATTAGAAAGGCCTACTCGCAGAAGTGTTTTAAGGAGTGTTTGACAGTGATGAGGGGTGGTCGTTTGCCTCCAGACCCATTACGGATGCAGGCAATGAGGCAGTGATCGCTGAGATCTTGGTTGAAAACAGCAGAGGTTTATTTAGAGGGTGAGTTAGTTAGGATGATCTCTATGAGGATGCCCGTGTTTACGGATTTGGGGTTATATCTGGTAGGTTCATTGATAAGTTCTGTGAGATTGAGGGCATCAAGCTTAGATTGTAGGATGGCCGGGGCGTTAAGCATGTCCCAGTTTAGGTCACCTAGCAGCACGAGCTCAGAAGATAGATGGGGGGCAATCAAATCACATATGGTGTCGAGGGCACAGCTGAGGGCAGAGGGTGGTCTATAGCAAGCGGCAACGGTGAGAGACTTGTTTCTGGAAAGGTACATTTTTAGAAGTAGAAGCTCAAATTGTTTGGGTACAGACCTGGATAGTAAGACAGAACTCTGCAGGTTATCTTTGCAGTAAATTGCAACACCGCCCCCTTTGGCAGTTCTATCTTGTCGGAAAATGTTATAGTTAGGAATGGAAATGTCAAGGTTTTTGGTGGCCTTCCTAAGTCAGGATTCAGACACGGCTAGGACATCCGGATTGGTGGAGTGTGCTAGGGCAGTGAAATTAAACAAACTTAGGGTTGAGGCTTCTGATGTTAACATGCATGAAACCAAGGCTTTTACGGTTGCAGAAGTCAACAAATGAGAGCCTGGGGGATGGGAGTGGAGGTAGACACTGCAGGGCCTGGATTAACCTCTACATCACCAGAGGAACAGAGGAGGAGTAGGATAAGTGTACGGCTAAAGGCTAACAGAACTGGACGCCTAGTATGTTCAGAACAGAGAGTAAAAGGAGCAGATTTCTGGGCACGGTAGAATATATTCAAGGCATAATGTAGAGACAAAGATATAGTAGGATGTGAATACAGTGGGGGTAAACCTGTGCATATAGTGATAATGAAAGAGATATTGTCTCTAGAAATAGCATTTAAACCAGGTGTTGTCACTGCGTATGTGGTGGGTGGAACTCAATTGTTGGCCAAGGCGTGTTGAGCAGTGCTAGAGGCTCTACAGTGAAATAAAACAATAGTTACAAACCAGAACAGCAATCGACACGGCATGGTGACGTTAGGGAAAGGCATGGTGACGTTAGGGAAAGACATGCGTAGCCGGGTGATCATACAAGTCCAGTGTGTGGCTTCAGGCAGCTAGCGGCACGGGGCTAGCAGGCTAACAGAAAGGCCTTAGAGAGATGACGTGACGGAGGGAAGTCTGTTGTGGCCCCCTCGTTCAGTTACATCAGCGGACGGATCAGCAGGGCTCCGTGTGGTAAACCAGGACAATTGGCAAAATATGTATAGTGGCCAAAGAAATATGTCCGAAGGGCCTCTTAAACCAGCAGTCCAAGGCCGCAGATTAGCGGCTGTGCGTTCAGGGGTCGTTAGCTGCTATAATTCCAGGTGGAAAAAATATATATAATTTTTAAAAAATGTTTTAATTGAGTCA
The DNA here is from genome assembly GCF_021184085.1 of Oncorhynchus gorbuscha. Classification (NCBI taxonomy): domain Eukaryota; kingdom Metazoa; phylum Chordata; class Actinopteri; order Salmoniformes; family Salmonidae; genus Oncorhynchus; species Oncorhynchus gorbuscha. Next base: position 71,228,915 of record NC_060183.1, on the reverse strand, counting down.
ATTGGAGGTGTACCTGTGGATGTATTTCAAGGCCTACCTTCAAACTCAGTGCCTCTTTGTTTGACATGGGAAAATCAAAAGAAATCAGCTAAGACCTCAGAAACAAAATTGTAGAACTCCACAAGTCTGGTTCATCCTTGGGAGCAATTTCCAAACGCCTGAAGGTACCACGTTCATCTGTACAAACAATAGTATGCAAGTGTAAACACAATGGGACCATGCAGCCATCATACCGCTCAGGAAGGAGACACGTTCTGTCTCCTAGAGATGAACATACTTTGGTGCGAAAAGTGCAAATCAATCCCAGAACAACAGCAAAGGACCTTGTGAAGCTGCTGGAGGAAACGGGTACAAAAGTATCTATATCCACAGTAAAACGAGTCCTATATTGACATAACCTGAAAGGCTGCTCAGCAAGGAAGCAGCCACTGCCCCAAACCGCCATTTACAAAAACAGACTACGGTTTGCAACTGCACATGGGGACAAAGATCGTACTTTTTGGAGAAATATCTGGTCTGATGAAACAAAAATAGAACTGTTTGGCCACAATAACCATCGTTATGTTTGGAGGAAAAAGGGGGAGGCATGCAAGTCAAAGAACACCATCTTAACCGTGAAGCACGAGGGTGGCAGCATCATGTTGTGGGGGTGCTTTGCTGCAGGAGGGACAGGTTCACTTGACAAAATAGATGGCATCATGAGGACGGACAATTATGTGGATATAGTGAAACAACATCAAGACATCAGTCAGGAAGTTAAACCTTGGTCACAAATGTGTCTTCCAAATGGGACTAAACACGTCCCTCTACAACTGGATCCTGGACTTCCTGACAGGCCACTCCTAGTTGGTAAGGGTTGGCAACGACACATCTGCCACGCTAATCCTCAGTGGTGCGTGCTCAGTCCTGTCCTATACTCCTAGTTGGTAAGGGTTGGCAGTCCTGTCCTGTACTCCTTGTTCACTCATGACTGCATGGCCAAGCATGACTCCAACAATATCATTAAGTTTGCCGATGACACAACAGTGGTAGGCCTGATCACCGACAACGATGAGACAGCCTATAGGGAGGTCAGAGACCTGGCAGTGTGGTGCCAGGACAACAATCTCTCCCTCAACGCGATCAAGACAAAAGGAGATTATTGTGGACTACATGAAAAGGAGGACCAAGCACACCCCCATTCTCATCGTCGGGGCTGTAGTGGAGCAGGTTGAGAGCTTCAAGTTCCTTGGTGTCCACATCACCAACAAACTATCATGGTCCAAACACACCGAAGACAGTCGTGAAGAGGGCACAACAGGGTAGTGCGTATGGCCCGGTACATCACTGGGGCCAAGCTTCCTGCCATCCAGGACCTATATACCAGTCGGTGTCAGATGAAGACCCAAACAATTGCCATAGACTCCAGTCATTCTAGTCATAGACTGTTCTCTCCCTCTCTGCTACCACATGGCAAGTGGTACCGGAGCGCCAAGTCTAGGTTCAAAAGGCTTCTTAACAGCTTCTATCCCCAGCCATAAGACTCCTGAACAGCTAATCAAATGGCTCCCTGGACTATTTTCACCCCCCCCCCCTTCCCCCCATTGATAGACTTAAAGGGACCATCTGTAGTTGCTTCATCTATTTTTGGACTTATAAATTATATATACTGTATAATACCAGTCAAAAGTTTGGATTCTACTCATTCAAGGGTTTTCATGTATTTTTTACTATTTTCTACATTGTAGAATAAACTATGAAATGGAGGAATCATGTTGTAACCAAAAAAGTGTTAAACAAATCATAATATATTTTAGATTCCTCTATGTAGCCACCCTTTGCCTTGATGACAGCTTTGCACACTCTTGGCAAAGCATGCAATTCCATTAGCGCAGCATTTATTTTCAACTGGAATCAGTGAGACCACTCAGTCCTCCATGACAACAAAATCATAAACAACAGAGTAGGGCTGGCTAATAAGTCCTTAGTTTTGGGGTCATGCTCAGGTAAAATTAATTTGGCTAATCTATACTTCCATATTTCCAAGTCCTATTCTTGAAGGTATAACATTTATTGGAATGACTGGAATTCTGATAGACTTTGTTTTTTTAATGTAAAGATATAATTTAATCGTATTAGTATATGTAGTAGAAAGCGATGGGTTAGAAGAAGCCTACATAACCAACCCATAAAGTACAATTTTACATCCATATATGACCAGCTATGTAAACTTTAACATAGATTTATCCTGCAATAGATGTTGTTAAATTGGTAACATACATTTTTGTTTTTTCTAATGCCTCTTAAGGGGAAAGTAAGCTAAAAGTAACAGAATGTAACCAGATTACGTTACTGAGTTTGGGAAATCTAAAAGTTACGTTACCAATTCCAATTTTGGACAGGTAACTTGTAACTAACAGATTACATTTAGAAAGTAATCTACCCAACCCTGCTTGGGAGTATGATGTTTGTCCGTCTTTCTTACTCATTATTCACAATTCATTCACGTTTATCCGTAATGTTAGAATCCACATTATTGTAGAAGGGTTTAGAAACATATTATATTCTTATTGACAATAAGTGACTCAAATGGCACAATATATTATTTACCAATCGTTTATTTTGGGCACAAAATAATCTGAAACACAAGCAGAAAACAAATCCAACAAATGTGTAGAATCACCAGCTTGATGTAGTCATTGTGTGTTATGAATATGGGACCAAATACTTAACTTTTGACTACTTTAATACGCATATAAATTAATGTGTCCCAATACTTTGGGTGTCCTAAAAAGGGGTGGATTATGTACAAAACGTGCTGTAATTTCTAAACGTTTTTCAAAATAAAAGCTGACCGTCTGCATTTTAACTGCATTGTCATTGTATCGTTTCAATGGGCTTGAGTACAAAGCCAAAAAAACATGTCACTGTCCCAATACTTTGAGCTCACTGTATGTTATATACTGTATATATTTTCTCAGTTGTTGTTTCTGCATTCCCTCTCCAGAGTCTGACCCTGCACTGCCACCACTGTGCCCTGGTGACCAGCTCCAGCCATATGCTGGGCAGCGGGGCCGGACCGGACATCGACCGCGCACAGTGTGTGATCCGCATGAATGACGCCCCCCTGTCGGGGTACGAACGTGACGTGGGGAGCCGGACCACCCTCAGGGTGGTGGCCCACTCCAGTGTGTTCAGGGTGGTTCGACGGCCAGCTGAGTTTCTCAACCTCACGGACCACCAGGCAAATTCTGCAGTCATATTCTGGGGACCACCCACCAAGATTGGTAGAGAGTCTAAAGGAACACTGTACCGTCTGATCCAGAGAGTCAGCATGACCTACAGTAACCTGTCCAGCTTTACCATCACGCCCAGCAAGATGCACAAGTTTGATACACTGTTTCAGAAGGAGACAGGGCGAGACAGGTGGGTAGAATGAAGGAAAGCTGTTATGGTGAAAGAACAATGGGGATAATGCAGAAATCTGTACAAATTCAATATATAATTACCAATCTATTTTGGCACTAATATCGATCGATAATGATGAGCACAATGTGGGGATTTTCCTGGCATCTAATGATAGATATTTCTATCAACCTCTAAATGCTATTTTTGTTAGCGTTTTATTCTACGGTTTCCTTCCACAGAGCAAAGTCTCAGTCCTGGTTGAGCACCGGCTGGTTCACAATGGTGATTGCGATCGAGAAGTGTGACAATATTAAAGTGTACGGGATGGTTCCGCCCAGTCACTGTGGGTGAGTATGAACTAATGAACACTGTTACACATAAGAAGAGGATGAATCAATGATCGTGATCTATCAAGCACTTAAATCTACCAGGCTATTACATTGTGTGTGTAATCATAAATTAGTAGTAAGCAATAAGTTAATCTATACTGATTATTATGGAACCATAGTCTCCAACTGACAGGATTCCTTTCATATAAACAACAGAACATTGTTTATTATGGTTGTCTCTGAAAGACGCCGGACGAAGATCTTTGGGTCGGAATGTTGCTCTTTAAAACAGCAGGTCTATGAAGGAGCCGTAGGGTTATTGCTACCCAACGTATGCTGGTTGTCAACGCAATCATTTGTAATGCCTCTTTTTCCAGAAAAAAGCCCCAGCCCAAGAAGATGCCTTACCACTACTATAAACCCAGAGGCACAGATGAGTGTGTGACCTACCTGCAAAATGAGAGGGGTCGGAAGGGCCCCCACCATCGCTTCATCACAGAGAAACAGGTGTTTGCACGCTGGGCCAAGCAGTATAACATCACCTTCACTCACCCAACATGGTGAGATGACTAGTTCCTTCAACAAAGTTAGCCCAAGGTATGAGAGAGGTGACGCACACATCTGGACCAGGGTCCTGGACAGTGCACAAATACCCTTTTTACACTACTGGACCAAACTGAGCTGAGCCTAGCTGTATTGGCCTGGTTGGGCATCTACCATACAGTAGTTGCTGGAACTGTGATGTGAAGGACAACGTGAAAATAAATTATCAGAGCCAGCACGTGTATGGTTCAGGTCAGCCCTATTATGTCAATCGGGCAATAAGTTGAATATACTTTATTATTCTTATAGAACTACACATTTCTGTGCCCCCTTCTCCGAATGGCAGCCATTTATGTAGCTCTGATGAACCTGAGCTTAGTTTGTAAACATTAATATACATTCTGAATGGGCTTTTTTTTTTACAGTGCAAAATCAAAATTTTATGGGATTTTGTAAATACGGTATTTCCTGTGTTTGGCAAGGAAGTTTGAAGAGGGCAACTGCAAAAATATTTATTGTAAATAAACAAATGAATTGATATTTAAATATGTATTTTTACATGTTTATAATGCTTTTGTTAAATGTCCTCAAAAGCACTCACATAACAAGATAATGTCAACTTTACGAATTGAGGGAAGATTGTATTATTCAAGAATCTGCAGTAGCTATATCAATTTTTGAACTTGAGGAATATAACTTAAATGCCTCATGAGCTTTGTTCAACTTTCTTACCCCATCAGAACTGAAAATATAAACTTGTTTTACTCCAATGTTTGTAAACAAATACTGTATAACCTCAAAGCAAAAACTCATTTTTATATCGTGTTCAGTCCTTGCATCCATAGCTCTATGAATGAGTGGTTACATTTCTCCATCCCTTAGTGAAAGTGGGAGTACACTTGTTTCAACGCTTTAAAGGAATTCATTGGAGACCTTTATATGCTTACAGACAGTATGGCTAAAGTTAACAGTGACATGTTGTTTGTAGCATTACCGTATCCAATCTAACCTTTAATGGCTCAGTGTTAATATACCAACATCAGAACACAAGCTTACATTTATAGCGCTGTAGGTTGGCTCGTGCCAAGCCAATGGATTCACACCATGCCTGTTGAATGTAGGGGTGTGTGAGCTTCTATAAGGCATTCACACAAATGTGCTGTATTAGATACCAAGTAGTTTTATCCTGTCTGACATGGACGAACGTTGCCTCGTCATCATGCTTGACCCTTTACCTCTGACATCCTGAGGCATGCAGCGGTTTGAGTTTGAATAATTCAAATTAATGTATTGCGGTATTCATTAGCATCACTGAACAGAATGTATTGCATTATTTATTGTTAGCATTGTGTTCAGCAACTTATTCTTCATGTATGTTCTGTAATGCGTCTTGAGAACAAATGACAAACTGATGCATATAAATGACTTAATTCACCTGGAATCCTATACAGAGGGTATAGTAGAAACAGAGCAAAGCTAGCGTTAGCTTTAACTAGCAAAATGCTACCAAAGAGAGAGGATGTAAATAAGGAAACACCAAGAATGAGGTCTCATGGCCAAGACACTAGGTTCTTCTTCACGTGTGCTGTGATCTCTTACCCTTGAATAAATAAAAAAACAGCACAGAATAATCCCAGCAACGTCCATTCATTCGAACCCAGAAGTATTTAAATATTAAATTGACTCCTGGGTCAGTTAGCTTCACCCAGGTACCCAAAAAAGTGAATTATTTTTAGATCCTTTAGTCTTCCTCTTAGTGATGGTTTGTCAGTAGCCACTTCCTGTTATGAGCCGTTCGACTTGTCTGGAAATGCGGCTGTGATTTTCTGCCTCAGGCTGGACATGGAGATCAGGATGGCCTCCTGTGGAAGACATGATCAGAGCAACAGAATATAGACTGGTCAGATTGAACTCCCAGCCAATATGACAGATTAAGGGCCCCGAGATTTTCCTTCACCAAGTAGGGCACCTGTCAAACTTATTAAATGGAGGATTGAGTGTCTGGGGGTTTCGCTGCACCCTTGTACTTGATTGATGAATTAAGGTCACTAATTAGTAAGGAACTCGGCTCACCTGATTGTCTAAGGCTTAATTTAAACAAAAAAACAAAAACCCGCAGACACTCAGGCCTCTGTGGAATGGGATTGAGATCCCTGATGTAGGGAAACCATGTTCCATTGTCAGTCTTTCCTGGTCAGGGAATAACTCTGACCAACAGCAGACATGTGAACGATAGTTCGCTATACTCCGTCTTCCCCTGCTATACACTCACCTCTGTGCGGATGGTTCTGCTGCCCTGGTTGGGGCAGGTGTTGAGGTACAGGTCAAATAGGACACCGGGGTCCGCCACCTCCAGGTTCTGATCAGCGTCCACACTGGCCTCCAAGCCCTGCAGACCACCAAACACAACCAACATGTGCCTGGAGAGTGAAAACAGAATAAAGTTTCAGGCCATATAATCTCAGCGAACCCAGAATTAAAGTCTTGCATTATTGGTCAGCTGCTCGATTAAATTCGGGGTCCTTACATGTTAAGGGATTAAGAGATGCTAGAACAAGGAACTCCACCCTCTATCTTTGCTAGTTACGTACAAGTCTATGTCCCCTACTCTTCTGAAATTCTAAAGATGCTAACGCCTGCGACATTGTGATATGTCAAAATAACCAGTAATGAAAAACCCCAAAACCAGAACTACTGCTGCTCATTATCCCACGCATTCCCCACAGACTCTACGGTACCAGTTGTTGACGTAGATCTGTCCACGAGAGATTCAGTCATATAAAACAAAGTTATGTAACACATGTAAACAGGTCTTCCACCAGACCTTCTTGCCCTCATACTCTGAACTTACGTGAATGGAGAAAGAGAAGTTTTGTCAACATCACTGCCCTTCTCAGATGTTCCAATGGTCAGATCATAGCCCTCTTTATGTGGACACTCGGTGAACACATTACCTGCAATCCAAATCAACACTTGGTAAGGTGAGATTAGTCAAATTGAATGAAACTCTCAACCTCACGAAATTGAAAAGAATGGCTCCAGTTGTGGAAGATATGTAAATAATACACCTACTTAGACTTGAGGCCAGGCGAACACTGTAGCCCCAGTACAGACCTCCCTCTGTTCGCGGCTTGTGAGGCGCCACCACCACCCCTTTGTGTAGTCTACCATCTGTGTAAACACACACACAAAATACTGAGCAACTATGAGTGAAGCATCATATTTGTATGTGAATAGCTGAAACGTACTTCTCAGAAGCGCCTATTCATGGAATCAAAGATGAGCTGAGTTGGATGGACAGATGTGGACCTACCTTTATTCTGGATCTTGTTCATGTGGACAGTGACTCTGAGACCAGACTGTAGCTGCTTATCTATCTGCACCTCCTAAAAGTAGCAGAAAAATACATCAGTCCTCTACTACATCCTGCTGCTGTTGGGGTTCAATATCAGCACACAGCTTTCTCGGTCCGTTGACCTATGGTTCTTCTTATGGCATATTACCGAACTTTATCATCATATCGAGACATCTACTCACCTTCCACATTCCACAGTTGACCAAGGAGCCTTTTCCTGGTTTGCTAGGCCGATCGAGGACCACCCCCTCCCGGTACTCACACTCATCATCCTTCCTCATGTGGTGAGGGCTGTCCAGAGGGTTGAGCAAGCCTTAGTGGGAAGGCACCAACACACGGTTAGGGCAACTATGGCTGTACTAGAAAATTCATTATAATGTTTACACCATGACATATGTTCATATATGGTTGGGAAAACCAAGAATGGAGGTGGAGTTTTCAGCTACTCACTCACCGGCATACTGTAAATCTTTATGCATTGGGAAGAATGATTTGCGCAGGTACCTTGGAAAATAATACAAAGAGAAGAGGATTCAAACCATAGTCAAAGACAGCAGCTGCGTTTGACTTAGTTATAAGTCAATGTAGTACTTACTGTGGGCATTCCAAGAACTGGAGGATTCTAGCCAGTTGAATGCAGGCTTGACCCTTCTTGCCGACACCATTGAATTCTCCCTCAACAGTCCTGTGAAATAAAACATTGTGGATCAGTATAATTATACTGCCACTGTCAAGACCTAACATCTAAAACAGCATCAAATTACTAAAGACATGAGCCTAAAATAAGATGCACAGAAACAGAGGTCTTACTTGACATCCTCATCTTGTTCGTCAAATACGATGATCTCGTCGACACAGAACACGACGCAGGCTCTGGCTATCTGTCCAGCCAGGTATGTGCGGAGTTCTGTAGACTGGGCATTGTCCAGGACAGAACCAGGCAAGGCCACGCTCACTGTGTACGACCGTCCTATGGTTGCAGATACGGGAGTCAAAATCATACATTATTTTATTCTTATGCATTTTTTAAAGATAGAGGGATCATAGTGGAATAACCAGTGGGGTGAAAACCTAATCAATATTACCTGATCGGTTTTCCCTCTGACTCTGCTGCAGTGCTGCCTCAGTCTTCTCCTCCTCCTCTTGCTTCTGCTTGTCAAGTTGTTGAATCAGCTTGGATTCTTTGATTTGCTTCTTGATCTCTTTTCCTATTATTCAAGAAAAAACATGAGCTGGATTCACAAATCAACAAGTAGTAGGAAAGGAAGTCAAGGTGGTTACCTAGTCAGTTGTACAACTGAACACATTCAACTGAAATGTGTATTCGGCATTTAACCCAACCTCTGAATCCGAGAGGTGCGGGAGCTGCCTTAATCGACATTCACGTCATCGGCACCCCAACGGCAGATTTTTCCACCTTGCCAGCTCGGGGATTCGAACCAGCGACCTTTCGGTTACCGTTAGGCTAAGATACTAAGCAATGTACACTTAGCATCTACATAGGCACACGGCAATTTTTATTTCATGTCTTGAGAGTCTGCTTATATACACGGTTGTGATTTCTGATGTAGTACAAGACTGAACTCAATCCCAACTGGGGTCAGATAACACGTCTGTAAAAGTGCGCATGCCCCGATAATCAACCATCGCGATTAGTTTGGCAAGTTTTTCACAATAATAAAGTTGGATGAAGGATGCTTACGTTCCGCTTTCCATTTCTTCCAATCTACTCTGTCCTCGCCCTGTAAAACATGAACATATACACACCATGTTAGTTAGCATTATGCTAGCTGGCGAACAGATGTAAAATTACGGTCGTTTATCGTAAAAAATCCCTAAAATCTCAAGATGTGTCTGACACGAATTGCCTCTTTTACACATTAGAAGACAACATATGGCGTCCAAGTTTAAAATACCTGAGAAGAGGACAATTTGGGCTTTTTCGATGCAACGCTGTCCGTCATCTTTCCCTGCAACCAACACGTGAAAACAGAAACGGACACTTCCGGTTCGCATAATACATTTTCAAAATAGAAGTAATCTACCAGCCTTAAATCAAACATGTCATTTACACAAACCTGGTAAATGTAGATGATTTCATAAAAAGCAGGACTCATTCAAATTTAGCCGCTTCAAAACTCTTTATTTTTACAAGATCAGCATAGTTTTATGCAAATAAGCACACTTTGGGACAATTTCTGAGGAGTAGACCACCAGTTGATAATACAACAACAACAAAAATCACTAAAAGATTGAAGGACATTGTTGGGTTCTGAGAATATGAAATCTACTTCATGTTACTGAGAGAGGATCTACAACAGAAGTGAATGGTTATAGGAGGAAGGTATATAATGTGTGCAACTAAGCTTGAAATGTGTTGAGTGCAGGGAAGCGATTACATGTGGCAGGCATTGATAAGGGGAGACTCAGAATTAGAACCTTACAGCATCAAATACAGTGATGTCTACCAAAGACAGCAAATTCAATGCGCATCTTTCCCTTGGTCTCATTTTTAAATGTGCATTAATGTCATTCAGAGCAGTTAAACAAAAATATTCAAATCAACAGTAATGTGATAAAATTATAGTGCACTCTGGATGGTGATCACATCCATGCAGGACGGATGATTACTCTAAGTGGTTGATTACTGCCGTAGCAGGACAGATTTGAAAAAAATAAATAAATAACAGCCAACTAGAACAATCAGAACTGGGTGTGACTGACTACGCCGACATATGTCTTCATGACATTGTAGATATACACAGTATCCAAAACATTAGGAACATCTGCTCTTTCCATGACAGACTGACCAGCTGAATCCAGGTGAAAGCTATGGGCCATCCACTTCAAAAATCAGTGTAGATGAAGTGGAGGACAGTTTAAAGAACAATTATTAAGTTGAGACAATTGAGACATGGATTGTGAATGTGTGCCATTCAGAGGGTTAATGGGCAAGACTAAATGTTTAAGTGCCTCAATCGGTTATGGAAGTAGGTGCCAGGAGAACCGGTTTGTGTCAAGAACTGCAACGCTGCTGGGTTTTTCACGCTCAACAGTTTCCCATATGTATCGAGAATGGTCCACCACCTGACAGCCATCCAGCCAAATTGACAACTGTGGGAAGCATTGGAGTCAACATGGGCCGGCATCCCTGTGGAACGCTTTGGATAAGAGTCCATGCCACAACAAATTGAGGCTGTTCTGAGGGCAAAAAGGTGTGCGAATCAATATTAGGAAGATGTTCAGGACACTCAGTGTACGTTGACAAAGGAAAATATCCTATGGAGGTCTATTCCTACAGTACTACATAGTGTAAACAAATCCAGAGGTGTTGAATATGGCTCGGTTCAACGGAGCAGACTTAAGTTGAGCTAGGGTGGATAAAGGCAAAACAGGAAGGGTTGTCTGTGCCGCCTTCATTTTCAGTCACTCCACTTTCTTAGGATATCCTCAGCAGCGTTCAATGTCGAGTCCTCCTTGACGAAGCAGAACCGAATGTAGTTTTGGAAGTCCTTGCGGTGCTCAGGGCTGTAGAAAACAGAGACAGGGATAGTGGCCAAACCCTGCATTATGAAGAACATATAGAAAGTAAGGATTACATTATGCATCATCCACACCATGTCAACATTTCAATATTTAGTTCAACCTAAACCTCTCCCCTCTTGTTACCTTCTCTTTAATGAGCCACTTGGCAAATCTGTAGTCATGAGGTTCATCCTGAGTGCTTGGATCATTCAAGTCAACCTCTTTAGGGAAAAAAAAAACAGTTATGAAATATTAAGAGACATTGAACCATTACTTCATATGCCCATATTAACCAAGACAAATTTGATGAAGCTGAAACATCGTTACACTTACAAAAGCGGATCCATGAAAAAAAAAACACATTGCAACACTCGCAAACAGATAAATGACATTTTAACAACCAGATACGAGCAAACACACTGTACTGGTACATTAATACTCACTGAGAGAGGAGATGTCTGATATCATGAAGTAGCCTCCCTCGGGCAGAATGGGCTGCAGGCCAACACTCTCCAGACAGGTCGCCAGCTTCTTCCTCTTCTGATTCAGCATCTCAGGCAGCTGCAGGAAGTAACTCTCTGGCGTCCCAAAGAGCTCGTACTCTCTCTGGAAACCTTGGGCCACCGCCTCCTGAGTGGGTGCAAGAGTGAGTGTGAATGACTCACCCAAAGCATGAGCTGGAGGATGTCGTCTTACCTTTGAAAGCTAACAATTCAATTTCAGGTAAGATTTAGACTGAATTTAAAGACAACTTCCGTCAATTTAAAAGTTGTGAGCAAGACATACAGTATGCTCACCTTCCTCATTCAATAGGTAAGTTAGTTAAAGTAAATAAGTCAAGAAGTTAGCGTAAGGGTGAGGTCATATGTCTTTATACACCAACAGTAGTGGTTTAGAAATCAGTCAAACCTGAGCGGCCGTGGCACAGTGGTACACAGAGTTCTGATGGACGGTCTTCAGGTGCTTTACAATGGGCCCTGCTCCAATAGCCCAGCCAACCTGAAACAAGCATCATTGCAATACAAACAATATGGATTAGATATGTCTTAGTCAATTCAATACACACAATATAGATTGCATATGGCACTGTGCCTCAACTTGAGCATAGTATTTCAGTGGGTTACCTACCTTCCACCCTGTAGCACTGAAGCTCTTTCCTCCGCTTCCTATCGTGACAGTCCGCTCCCACATCCCAGGAAGACTGGCTTGAATGAAAACAGTCAAAATAATATTTAGCTGCATCAGGGCATTATCACCATACTGCTATCACCGTTGACCATGGCTATTATTACATCATGCTATAGAAACTGTGCTGCTCGTCTCTATTGAATCCACTGTCTCTCACCTATCTTCACGTGCTTGGCACCGTCATAAGTCAGCCACTCGTACACCTCGTCACTGATACACACCACATCGTGCTTTATACACAGGTCAGCAATCACTTGGAGCTCCTCCCTCTTATACACCTATGTGACAAAGAGGAGATGTGGTAGGTGAGAAAAGTCAGTGATTAAGGTGTTTCTAATTCAATTGCACTGCCAGATTACGTGGTTAACTGCGTTTCTGCACAGATCGTTTGCACGACAAGAATGTCACCCGTAATATGAAATGGATGAATAGCTCAATGATCTCATTGATACAAATCTCACCATACAGTGGGGGGTCTCACCTTGCCTAATGGATTGTTGGGAGTGTTGATGACGATGGCTTTGGTGCGTGGGTTGAATTTACTGGCCAACTCCTCAGAAGATAGGACCCAGTCTGCACTAGTCAGGGCCTTGCCCCCCTCCACTCTCTAGGACAACACAACCTCAGCTTTATGTTATCTGGACTTCTCAAAATTAATTACATGCACACAATAAAATAAAATAAAATCACCTTGACTAATCTGTATCCCCGCACATTGACTAGGTATCGGTACCCCCTGTATATAGCGTAGTTATTTTTATTATATTCCTTTCAAATAAAAATGTTTTACTTTTGTTCATATTTTAAGTCTTTCTTGAACTGCATTGTTGGTTAAGGGCTTGTAAGTAAGCATTTCACAGTAACGTCTACCCCGTCTGTATTTGGTGCATGTGACAAATAACATTTTATTTGATGCAATTATTGTGGATTGTTCAGATTAATATAAAAGTTTAATTAAAACGTTTACATGCTTTGCAAGGAGAACAATTTTCCCAATAATTATGTTTACATGGACCCATCTGAAATCAGGCTACTTCATGGAACTTTGATAAATGCAGAATATCGGCAATCAAAATAAACTTTCTACCACAGTGTCCTTCAAATTAGTGGGTTCGGCTATTTCAGCCACACCCGTTGCTGACAGGTGTATATTATTATTTATTTTTTAATCGAGCACACCACCATGCAATCTCCATAGACAAACATTACCAGTAGAATGGCCTTACTTTACTGTAAAGTTTGGTGATGGAGGAATAATGGTCTGGGGCTGTTTTTCATGGTTCAAGCTAGGCCTCTTTGTTCCAGTGTGAAAGGCTCGCTCGGTGCTGCTACATGCGCAGATCAAATACACTGCTGGAATGCCGATTAAGGGGTTTACATGTCTTAATAATTTGAAAGATTGCTCAGAAAACCAGGTGTTTTAATGGGCATATGCTTACTTCAATTTTTACCTTACGCTGATTAACATAAGCAGAGTCAGGTGTTTACAGGACTATTACATAATCTGCCTACTGCCATAATCAGTTTAATATCGAATTACTGTGCATGTAAACATTATCAATGAGCTTTAGGCTAGCACTTACTGTTACACCATAGGAAATGGGCCATGAAAGGTATGTAAAAATATATTTTTTAAATATAAATTTTTTTGAATAAAAAAAATAATTTAAAAAAATCACACTACTCACAGGCCTCAGTGGCACATAGACACCTTTTCCTCCTGCCATCTTCACCATTGGCTGATAGCAGTCGAAAAAAGGCTCAATAATGATGACCTAGAAGACAGAAGTGACTGACTGATATGAGATGCACAGTAAAAACTGTGCATCTCAGTATTGAGTTGCACCCTTTGTCTAGGTGTTGTTGACGACAGTCACTGTTACCTCATCTTCTTCATCGACCAGGGCTTGAAAGGTGCAGAAGAGAGCCTGGTAGGCTCCGACAGTGACCAGGATGTCCTCGAAAGCATTAATCTCATGTCCCACGACTCTACCAAAGAACTTAGCCAGGATCGACACAAGAGGGGGATGGCCCTAGAGAAGAACAAAATAAACCACACACACTTTAGAATAATTAACACGCACATTACCAAGCTTCTTATTTGTGGTGCTGGGAGTTACCGTCCCAAAGACCAACAATGTAAAAACAAAATGTGTGCGTGCATGTGTGTGTGTATATATATACAGTGGGGCAAAAAAGTATTTAGTCAGCCACCAATTGTGCAAGTTCTCCCACTTAAAAAGACGAGGCCTGTAATTTTCATCATAGGTACACTTCAACTATGACAAACAAAATGAGAAGGAAAAAAAAAAAATCCAGAAAATCACATTGTAGGATTTTTAAAGAATTTGCAAATTATGGTCGAAAATAAGTATTTGGTCAATAAAAGTTTCTCAATACTTTGTTATATACCCTTTGTTGGCAATGACAGAGGTCAAACGTTTTCTGTAAGTCTTCACAAGGTTCTCACACACGGTTGCTGGTATTTTGGCCCATTCCTCCATGCAGATCTCCTCTAGAGCAGTGATGTTTTGGGGCCGTTACTGGGCAACACGGACTTTCAACTCCCTCCAAAGATTTTCTATGGGGTTGAGATCTGGAGACTGGCTAGGCCACTGCAGGACCTTGAAATGCTTCTTACGAAGCCGCCACTCCTTTGCCCGGGCGGTGTGTTTGGGATCATTGTTATGCTGAAAGACTCAGCCACGTTTCATCTTCAATGCCCTTGCTGATGGTAGGAGGTTTTCACACAAACTCACGATACATGGCCCCATTCATTCTTTCCTTTACACAGACCATCGTCCTGGTCCCTTTGCAGAAAAACAGCCCCAAAGCATGAGGTTTCCACCCCCATGCTTCACAGTAGGTATGGTCCTTTGGATGCAACTCAGCATTCTTGTAATCCAATCACGATGAGTTGAGTTTTTACCAAAAAGTTATATTTTGGTTTCATCTGACCATATGACATTCTCCCAATCTTCTTCTGGATTATCCAAAAGCTCTCTAGCAAACTTTAGACAGGCCTGGACATGTACTGGCTTAAGCAGGGGGACACGTCTGGCACTGCAGGATTTGAGTCCCTGGCGGTGTAGTGTGTTACTGATGGTAGGCTTTGTTACTTTGGTCCCAGCTCTCTGCAGGTCATTCACTAGGTCCCCCCATGTGGTTCTGGGATTTTTGCTCACCGTTCTTGTGATCATTTTGACCCCACGGGGTGAGATCTTGCGTGGAGCCCCAGATCGAGGGAGATTATCAGTGGTCTTGTATGTCTTCCATTTCCTAATAATACCTATTGCAGATTCAGTCTTCCCAGCCTCCTGCAGGTCTACAATTTTGTTTCTGGTGTCCTTTGACAGCTCTTTGGTCTTTGCCATAGTGGAGTTTGGAATGTGACTGTTTCAGGTTGTGGACAGGTGTCTTTTATAATGATAACAAGTTCAAACAGGTGCCATTAATACAGGTAACGAGTGGAGGACAGAGGAGCCTCTTAAAGAAGAGGCTCCTCTGTTACAGGTCTGTGAGAGCTCCAAGTTACAGGTCTGTGAGAGCCTGAAATCTTGCTTGTAGGTGACCAAATACTTAGTTTCCACCATAAATTTGCAAATAAATTCATTAAAAATCCTACAATGTGATTTTATAGATTTTTTCTCTCATTTTGTCTGTCATAGTTGAAGTGTACCTATGATGAAAATTACAGGACTCTCATCTAAGTGGGAGAACTTGCACAATTGGTGGCTGACTAAATACTTTTTTTGCCCCACTGTATGTATGTATGTATGTATGTATGTATGTATGTATGTATGTATGTATGTATGTATGTATGTATGTATGTATGTATGTATGTATGTATGTATGTATGTATGTATAAAAACACGTTTGGGGGTCACTTAGGAATGTCCTTGTTTTTGTCCATTAAAATAGATCAGAAATACAGTGTAAACAATGTTGTAAATGGTAGCTGGAAATGGCAGATTTTTTAATGGAATATCTACATAGGTGTACAGAGGCCCATGATCAGCAACCATTACTCTTCTGTTCCAACAGCACGTTGTGTTAGCTAATCCAAGGCCAATTGATCATTAGAAACTATTTTGCAAATATGTTAGCACAGCTGAAAACTGTTGTTCTGATTAAAGAAGCAATAAAACTGGCCTTCTTTAGACTACCTGAGTATCTAGAGGATCAACATTTGTGGGTTCGATTACAGGCTCAAAATGTCCAGAAACAAATAACTTTATTCTGAAACTCAGCCTATTTTTGACCTGGGAAATGAAGGCTATTCCATGCAAGAAACTGGAGATCTCATACAATACGGTGTACTACTCCCTTCACAGAACAGCGCAAACTGGCTCTGACCAGAATAACAAGAGTGAAAGGCTCCGGGGAACAACTGAGCAAGAGGACAAGTACATTAGTGTGTCTAGTTTGGGAAACAGACGCCTCACAAGTCCTCAACTTCATCAAAGTCAACAGTGAAAAGGCGACTCCGGGATGCTGGCCTTCTAGGAAGAATTGCGAAGAAAAATCCATATCTCAGACTGGCCAATAAAAAGTAAAGATTAAGTTGGGCAAGATAACAGACACTGGACAGAGGAACTCTGCCTAGAAGGCCAGCATCACAGAATCGCCTCTTCACTGTTGACCTTGTGACTGGTGTTATACGGGTACCATTTAATGAAGCTGCCAGTTGAGGACTTGTAAGGCGTCCGTTTCTCAAACTAGACACTAATGTACTTGTCCTCTTGCTCAGTTGTGCACCGGGGCCTCCCACTCTTTCTATTCTCGTTAGAGACAGTTTGTGCTGTTCTGTGAAGAGAGTAGTACACAACATTGTACGAGATCGTGGCAATTTCTAGCATGGAATACCCTTCATTTTTTAGAACAAGAGTAGACTGATGAGTTTCAGAAGAAAGTTATTTGTTTCTAGCCATATGGGGCCTGTAATTAAACCCACAAATGCTGATTCTCAACCAGTCTAAAGGCCAGTTTTATTGCTTCTTTAAAATCAGAAGTTTTCAGCTGTGCGAACATAATTGCAAAAGAGTTTCCTAATGATCAATTAGCCTTTTAAAATGATCAAATTCAATTAGCTAACATAATGTACCATTGGAACATAGGAGTGATGGTTGCTGATAATGGGCCTCTGTACACCTATGTACATATTCCATTTTAAGAAAAGCCATTTCAAGCTACAATAGTCATTCACAACATTGTCTATGCTGTATTTCTGATAAGTTATGTTATTTTAAATTGACATTTTTTTGTTGCTATTCTTTCAAAAACAAGGACATTTCTCAGTGACCCCAAACTTTTGAACGGTACTATTAAAAATAAAGTAAAACCCTGTAATAAGTAGCTGTGTCCAAACTTTTGACTGGTTCTGTATATATGCCATACACAATTTTACCTCTGCGCATTTATTGTGATGGACAAGACATTTCTGTACAATACATTTTCTAAACAAAAAGACCATGTAATTTCCTCACCATCCTACATAAGCACGCCCCACTCAAAAAATGTAGAACTAAGAACAGATATAGCCAAGATCTGACTGCCCTTGACCAGCACAAAAACATCCGGTGGCGGTCTGCAATAGCGTCGAATAGTCCCCGCGATTTGCAACTGTTCAGGGAAGTCAGGAACCAATACACACAGTCAGGAAAGCAAAGGCTAGCCTTTTCAAACATAAATTTGCATCCTGTAGCTCGAACTCCAAAAAGTTTTGGGACACTGTAAAGTCCATGGAGAACAAGAGCACCCCCTCCCAGCTGCCCACTGCACTGAGGCTAGGTAACACTGTCGCCAACGATAAATCCATGATAATCGAACATTTCAATTGGCATTTCTCTACAGCTGGACATGCTTTCCTCCTGGCTCCCCCAACCAACAGCTGGGGTCATCCTCCTCTTCAAAGGGGGTGACTCTCTAGACCCAAACTGTTATAGACCTATATCCATCCTGCCCTGCTTTTCTAAAGTCTTCGAAAGCCAAGTTAATAAACATATCACTGACCATTCCGAATCCCACCGTACCTTCTCTGCTGTGCAAGCCAGTTTCCCCATGGGTGCACCTCAGCCACGCTCAAGGTACTAAACAATATAACCGCCATCGATAAAAGACAGTACTGTGCAGCAGTCTTCATCGACCTGGCCAAGGCTTTCGACTGTCAATCACTGTATTCTTATCGGCGGCAGATTCAATAGCCTTGGTCTCTCAAATGACTGCCTCGTCTGGTTCACCAACTACTTCTTCAATAGAGTTCAGTGTGTCAAATCAGAGGGCCTGTTGTACTGTCCTCTGGCAGTCTATGGGGGTACCACAGGGTTCAATTCTCGGGCCGATTATTTTCTCTGTATATATATCAAAGATGTCGCTCTTGCTGCCGGTGATTCCCTGATCCACCTCTACACAGACGACACCATTCTGTATACATCTGGCCCTTCTTTGGACACTTAACTCACCTCCAAACGACCTTCAATGACATACAACACTCCTTCCGTGGCCTCCAACTGCTCTTAAACGCTAGCAAAACCAAATGCATGCTTTTCAACCGTTCGCTGCCTGCTCCCACCCGCATCATTACTCTGGACAGTTCTGACCTAGAATACGTGGACAACTACCTAGGTGTCTGGCTAGACTGTAAACTCTCCTTCGACTCATATCAAACATCTCCAATCGAAAATCAAATCTAGAATCGGCTTTCTATTTCGCAACAAAGCCTCCTTCACTCACGCCGCCAAACTTATCCTAGTAAAACTGACTATCCTACCGATCCTCGAATTCAGCGATGTCATTTACAAAATAGCTTCCAATACTCTACTCAGCAAATTAGATGTAGTCTATCACAGTGCCATCTGCTTTGTTACTAAAGCACCTTATACTACCCACCACTGCGACTTGTATGCTCTAGTTGGCTGGCTACATATTCGTCGCCAAACCCACTGGCTCCGGGTCATCTATAAGTCTTTGCTAGGTAAAGCTCCGCCTTATCTCAGCTCACTGGTCACGATAACACCACCCACCCGTAGCACACTCTCCAGCAAGTATATCTCACTGGTCATCCCCAACTCCATAACCTCCTTTGGCCACCTTTCCTTCCAGTTCTCTGCGGCCAGTGACTGGAACGAATTGCAAAAATCGCTGAAGCTGGAAACTTACATTTCCCTCACTAATTTTAAACATCAGCTATCTGAGCTGCTAACCGATCTGTAAATAGCCCACACAAGCTACCTACCTCATCCCCATATTGATTTTATTTACTTTGCTGCTCTTTTGCACACCATCATCATCATCTGCTCATCCATAACACCAGAGTTAATTTTTTTTTTAACCTTTATTTAACCAGGTAGGCTAGTTGAGAACAGGTTCTCATTTGCAACTGCGACCTGGCCAAGATAAAGCATAGCAGTGTGAACAGACAACAGAGTTACACATGGAGTAAACAATTAACAAGTCAATAACACAGAGAAAAAAGGGGAGTTTATATACAATGTGTGCAAAAGGCATGAGGAGGTAGGCGAATAATTACAATATTGCAGATTAACACTGGAGTGATAAATGATCATGTACAGGTAGAGATATTGGTGTGCAAAAGAGCAGAAAAGTAAATAAATAAAAACTGTGGGGATGAGGTAGGTGAAAATGGGTGTGCTATTTACCAATAGATTATGGACAGCTGCAGCGATCGGTTAGCTGCTCAGCTAGCTGATGTTTGAAGTTGGTGAGGGAGATAAAAGTCTCCAACTTCAGCGATTTTTGCAATTCGTTCCAGTCACAGGCAGCAGAGTACTGGAACGAAAGGTGGCCGAATGAGGTGTTGGCTTTAGGGATGATCAATGAGATACACCTGTTGGAGCGCGTGCTACGGATGGGTGTTGCCATCGTGACCAGTGAGCTGAGATAAGGCGGAGCTTTGCCTAGCATGGCCTTGTAGATGACCTGGAGCCAGTGGGTCTGGCGACGAATATGTAGCGAGGGCCAGCCGACTAGAGCATACAAGTCGCAGTGGTGGGTAGTATAAGGTGCTTTAGTGACAAAACGGATGGCACTGTGATAGACTGCATCCAGTTTGCTGAGTAGAGTGTTGGAGGCAATTTCGTAGATGACGTCGCCGAAGTCGAGGATCGGTAGGATAGTCAGTTTTACTAGGGTAAGCTTGGCAGCGTGAGTGAAGGAGGCTTTGTTGCGGAATAGAAAGCCGATTCTTGATTTGATTTTCGATTGGAGATGTTTGATATGGGTCTGGAAGGAGAGTTTGCAGTCTAGCCAGACACCTAGGTACTTATAGGTGTCCACATATTCAAGGTCGGAACCATCCAGTGTGGTGATGCTAGTCGGGCATGCGGGTGGAGGCAGCGATCGGTTGAAAAGCATGCATTTGGTTTTACTAGCGTTTAAGAGGAGTTGGAGGCCACGGAAGGAGTGTTGTATGGCATTGAAGCTCGATTGGACGTTAGATAGCAGTGTCCAATGACGGGCCGAAAGTGTAGACAATGGTGTCGTCTGCGTAGAGGTGGATCAGGGAATCACCCGCAGCAAGAGCAACATCATTGATATATACAGAGAAGAGTCGGCCCGAGAATTGAACCCTGTGGCACCCCCATAGAGACTGCCAGAGGACCGGACAACATGCCCTCCGATTTGACACACTGAACTCTGTCTGCAAAGTAATTTGTGAACCAGGCAAGGCAGTCATCCGAAAAACCGAGGCTACCGAGTCTGCCGATAAGAATATGGTGATTAACAGAGTCGAAAGCCTTGGCAAGGTCGATGAAGACGGCTGCACAGTACTGTCTTTTATCGATGGCGGTTATGATGTCGTTTAGTACCTTGAGTGTGGCTGAGGTGCACCCGTGACCGGCTCGGAAACCAGATTGCATAGCGGAGAAGGTACGGTGGGATTCGAGATGGTCAATGACCTGTTTGTTGACTTGGCTTTCGAAGACCTTAGATAGGCAGGGCAGGATGGATATAGGTCTGTAACAGTTTGGGTCCAGGGTGTCTCCCCCTTTGAAGAGGGGGACGACTGCGGCAGCTTTCCAGTCCTTGGGGATCTCAGACGATATGAAAAGAGAGGTTGAACAGGCTGGTAATAGGGGTTGCGACAATGGCGGCGGATAGTTTCAGAAATAGAGGGTCCAGATTGTCAAGCCCAGCTGATTTATACAGGTCCAGGTTTTGCAGCTCTTTCAGAACATCTGCTATCTGGATTTGGCTAAAGGAGAACCTGGAGAGGCTTGGGCGAGGAGCTGCGGGGGGGCCGGAGCTGTTGGCCGAGGTAGGAGTAGCCAGGCGGAAGGCATGGCCAGCCGTTGAGAAATGCTTGTTGAAGTTTTCGATAATCATGGATTTGTCGGTGGTGACCGTGTTCCCTAGCCTCAGTGCAGTGGGCAGCTGGGAGAAGGTGCTCTATTTCTCCATGGACTTCACAGTGTCCCAGAACTTTTGGAGTTGGAGCTACAGAATGCAAACTTCTGCCTGAAGAAGCTGGCCTTAGCTTTCCTGACTGACTGCGTGTATTGGTTCCTGACTTCCCTGAACAGTTGCATATTGCGGGGACTGTTCCATGCCATTGCAGTCCGCCACAGGATGTTTTTGTGCTGGTCGAGGGCAGTCAGGTCTGGAGTGAACCAAGGGCTGTATCTGTTCTTAGTTCTGCATTTTTTGAACAGAGCATGCTTATCTAAAATGGTGATGAAGTTACTCTTAAAGAATGACCAGGCATCCTCAACTGACGGGATGAGGTCAATGTCCTTCCAGGATACCTGGGCCAGGTCGATTAGAAAGGCCTGCTCACAGAAGTGTTTTAGGGAGCGTTTGACAGTGATGAGGGGTGGTCGTTTGACTGCGGCACCGTGGCGGATACAGGCAATGAGGCAGTGGTCGCTGAGATCCTGGTTGAAGACAGCGGAGGTGTATTTGGAGGGCCAGTTGGTCAGGATGACGTCTATGAGGGTGCCCTTGCTTACAGAGTTAGGGTTGTACCTGGTGGGTTCTTTGATGATTTGTGTGAGATTGAGGGCATCTAGCTTAGATTGTAGGACTGCCGGGGTGTTAAGCATATCCCAGTTTAGGTCACCTAGCAGAACAAACTCTGAAGCTAGATGGGGGGCAATCAATTCACAAATGGTGTCCAGGGCACAGCTGGGAGCTGAGGGGGGGGGGGGGGGGGGGGGTCGGTAGCAGGCGGCAACAGTGAGAGACTTATTTCTGGAGAGAGTAATTTTCAGAATTAGTAGTTCGAACTGTTTGGGTATGGACCTGGAAAGTATGACATTACTTTGCAGGCTAACTCCTCCCCCTTTAGCAGTTCTATCTTGACGGAAGATGTTAGAGTTGGGTATGGAAATCTCTGAATTTTTGGTGCCCTTCCTGAGCCAGGATTCAGACACAGCAAGGACATCAGGGTTAGCAGTGTGCTAAAGCAGTGAGTAAAACAAACTTAGGGAGGAGGCTTCTGATGTTGACATGCATGAAACCAAGGCTTTTTCGATCACAGAAGTCAACAAATGAGGGTGCCTGGGGACATGCAGGTCCTGGGTTTACCTCCACATCACCCGCGGAACAGAGAAGGAGTAGTATGAGGGTGCGGCTAAGGGCTATCAAAACTGGTCGCCTAGAGCGTTGGGGACAGAGAATTAGAGGAGCAGGTTTCTGGGCAAGGTAGAATATATTCAGGGCATAATGCGCAGACAGAGGTATGGTGGGGTGCGGGTATGGCGGAGGTAAGCCCAGGCACTGGGTGATGATGAGAGAGGTTTTATCTCTGGACATGCTGGTTGTAATGGGTGAGGTCACCGCATATGTTGGAGGTGGGACAAAGGAGGTATCAGGGGTATGAGGAGTGGGACTAGGGGCTCCATAGTGAACTAAAACAATGATAACTAACCTGAGCAACAGTATACAAGGCATATTGACATTTGAGAGAGACATACAGCGAGGCATACAGTAATCACAGGTGTTGAATTGGGAAAGCTAGCTAAAACAGTGGGTGAGACAACAGCTAATCAGCTAGCATAACAACAGCAGGTAAAATGGCATTGACTAGGCAACGGGCCGACAGATAAAACAAACAAGCAGAATGGAGTACCGTGATTAATGGACAGTCCAGCGTGCATCAGCTATGTAGCCAAGTGATCAGAGTCCAGGGGCAGCGGTGGATGGGGCAGGGGGCTGGGCTGGCGAGTGTTATCCAGGTTAAGAAAACTAACAATGACTAAGTAGCTTGTAGCTAGCTAGCCGGTAGCTAAATAGCTTGTAGATAGCTGGCTGGTTAGCTTCTGGAGGTTCTTGAGTGTGTTCTAAAAATAAAGATAATAGCGATTCCGTATCACATTGGGTGAGGCAGGTTTCCGGAAGGTATAAACCAAAAAAAATTAAATCGGGAAGAGATAGAAAGTACATATGGGCCACTGCGTTTTTGGGACGCGGCGATGCAGACGGTTAGCAGGCCTGTGCTAACAAGCTAACAGATTAGCAGGCCGGGGTAAACAAGGTAGTAGTTAGCGGACTTGGGCTAAACAAGCTAGCAGTTAGCATGCCGAGTTAGCAAGCAAGGAGATAGCGAGGGCTAGAGAGTTAGCCTTTGGAGGACGTTGCGATGGGGTGAGTCTGTTTATTCCTCTTCATGCGGTGACATCGATAGACCGGTCGTGGATCCGGGTATAGAAGCCCAGGAGTATGCTAGGAGCTCTGGCCGGGCTAGCTTCAAGCTACGTGGGTGGAACCGCTAGCCAGGAGTAATCAACCAGGGTTGCTGTGTAGCTCGATAGCTAGTTGTGAAGATCCAGCTGAAGAATGTTCCGTTTGTGGTGGGAATCCGGGCATAAAAAAATAAATAGGTCCGTTATGCTCTGGCTAGAGTCGCGTTGTTCGAACTGACGAGAGCTTTCCGAGCTAAAGGTTAGCTGAAGACCGCTAGCATAGCTGGCTAGCTTCAGTTGAAGGGTTCCGGTTTCGGTTTCAAAGTAAATATAACTACTTTAGGAAAAGTAGCTACATTGGCGGGTTGAAGAAGAGTATTTGGAAGCTTAAGTTAAGCAAAATGTTTTTAAAGATATGCGAAGAAAAAAATATCTAAAACGAAAAAGAGACTATATTTACACAGACGACTTACATTTACATTTACATTACATTTAAGTCATTTAGCAGACGCTCTTATCCAGAGCGACTTACAAATTGGTGCATTCACCTTATGACATCCAGTGGAACAGCCACTTTACAATAGTGCATCTACATATTTTAAGGGGGGGGGTGAGAAGGATTACTTTATCCTATCCTAGGTATTCCTTAAAGAGGTGGGGTTTCAGGTGTCTCCGGAAGGTGGTGATTGACTCCGCTGTCCTGGCGTCGTGAGGGAGTTTGTTCCACCATTGGGGAGCCAGAGCAGCGAACAGTTTTGACTGGGCTGAGCGGGAACTGTACTTCCTCAGTGGTAGGGAGGCGAGCAGGCCAGAGGTGGATGAACGCAGTGCCCTTATTTGGGTGTAGGGCCTGATCAGAGCATGGAGGTACTGAGGTGCCGTTCCCCTCACAGCTCTGTAGGCAAGCACCACTTAGTGTAGTGCAAGACACAGGCAAGACTTGATTAGTGTAGTGTTAGCTAGCTACATAGCTGTCTTTGCTGTCTTCGTATCTTCGTATCCAAGATAATTGTGTTGTTTAGGTTTAGAGTGTGTAGTCTTAGAGTGATTTTCTTAATTTACCGAGGTTAGCTAGCCAGCTATTTGTCGTCCTTAACGTAGGAGACTCTGCTAGCTAGCCAACAGCTAGCCAACAGCTAGCCGACAGCTAGCCAACATCTACCGAATAGACTCACAACCCGGTCGCAATCACAGGTAGTATCACATTTTCATTTCATTTCATTACAGTACAACGGTTTGATTTGTTTGATCGTAGCTAGCTACATAGCTAGCTACATAGCAGTCTTTGTATCAAAGATAACTGTGTAGTCTAGAGCGATTTTCTAGGTTAGCTAGCCAGCTATTGTCGTTCTTTTAACGCAACGTAAACAACACTACTAGCTAGCCAGCTAGCCCCCGAATAGCAGCACTGCAGAAACTATTACACTCAACGGAACGACTTGATTAGTGTAGTGTCAACAACGCACCCACTGCCAGCTAGCCTACTTCAGCAGTACTTTATCATTTTAATCATTTTAGTCATTAAGATTCTTGCTACGTAGCTTAACTTTCTGAACATTCGAGACGTGTAGTCCACTTGTCATTCCAATCTCCTTTGCATTAGCGTAGCCTCTTCTGTAGCCTGTCAACTATGTGTCTGTTTATCCCTGTTCTCTCCTCTCTGCACAGACCACACAAACGCTCCACACCGCGTGGCCGTGGAGTTCCAGGTCTCCGGTAGCCTCTGGAACTGCCGATCTGCGGTCAACAAGGCAGAGTTCATCTCAGCCTATGCCTCCCTCCAGTCCCTCGACTTCTTGGCACTGACGGAAACATGGATCACCACAGACAACACTGCTACTCCTACTGCTCTCTCTTCGTCCGCCCACGTGTTCTCGCACACCCCGAGAGCTTCTGGTCAGCGGGGTGGTGGCACCGGGATCCTCATCTCTCCCAAGTGGTCATTCTCTCTTTCTCCCCTTACCCATCTGTCTATCGCTTCCTTTGAATTCCATGCTGTCACAGTTACCAGCCCTTTCAAGCTTAACATCCTTATCATTTATCGCCCTCCAGGTTCCCTCGGAGAGTTCATCAATGAGCTTGATGCCTTGATAAGCTCCTTTCCTGAGGGCTCACCTCTCACAGTTCTTTGACTCTCATGTCCCCTATCCTCACAGTTCTCGATGGCGAGCTTTAACCTCCCCACCGCATCCTACCCTTGACTCTTTCTCTGCTCTGCCTCCTTTCCATCTGCCTCTAACCCTAGGAAGCTCTTTGACCTCATCCCCTCCCTCACCTCCCCCTACCCCCCCCTCCCTCTCACAAGGCAGGCAATACACATCCGACCTCATCTTTACTAGATGCTGTTCTTCCACTAACCTCATTGCAACTCCCCTCCAAGTCTCCGACCACTACCTTGTATCCTTCTTTTCCCCTCTCGCTTACCTCATCCAACACCTCCCACACTGCCCCTCAGTCTTCAAGAGAGCGAGAGTTGATGGTATCGCTCAGTATCCCTTCTTTCTTTTCTCTCAAAACTCAGACGTGCCGTCCTTGGCCAGCTCTCCCGCTATCCCTCTTGATCCAAATCAGTCAGGTTTGTCCAACCTTCCCTTCTCTCTCTCCCCGAACTACTCTCTCCTCTTCCATCCTATCATCTCTTCCTCCGTCATTCAAACCTTCTCCAACCTATCTCCCTGATTCTGCCTCCTCAACCTTCCTCCTCTCTCCCTCTCTGCATCCTTTGACTCTCTATGTCCCCCTATCCTCCAGCTCTCACCACTGGTGTCCCCGGCTCTGTTCTAGGCCCCTCCCGCTCCGTGGCTCTGTCATAACCTCACATGACTCATTGCTTGCAGAGCTCACAGAACAGGGCATCTCTGCATGGCAGACATATCAGTGTGGATGCGGAAATGGAGGAAAAGCTGCTCTTCCTCCCGGGGAAGGACTGCGGACCTGGCATCCTTTGTCCTCCTCCCAGAGCCTAAGAACCTGGCTCTGGACAACATTTTCCTCCTGTAGGTTCTGTCTCTGCTGCTCACACAAAGCCACTTTCTATCCACGCTAAATTACCAAGCATCTGCCTGCCTAACCTCATAGCCCGTCTGGGAAGCTCAAGTTTGCCACCTTCTCCTCCCCTCCTGAATCCCTCCTCCCTCCTGAATCCTCAGGCTCTGATCAGGCCCTACACCCGAACAAGGGCCCCTACCTAACTGTTCGCTGCCCAGTCTGGCTCCCCCCAATGGTGGAACAAACTCCCTCACGACGCCAGGACAGCGGAGTCAATCACCACCTTCCGGAGACACCTGAAACCCCACCTCTTTAAGGAATACCTAGGATAGGATAAGTAATCCCTCTCACCCCCCCCTTTAAGATTTAGATGCACTATTGTAAAGTGACTGTTCCACTGGATGTCATAAGGTGAATGCACCAATTTGTAAGTCGCTCTGGATAAGAGCGTCTGCTAAATGACTTAAATGTAAATGACAGGACGAGTTACTGCTACACCATCTTGGATCACTTTGCTACTATGGCCTATTTATTGCCTTACCTCCTCATGCCATTTGCACACATATAGATTTCATTTTTTTCTATTTTGTTATTGACTGTACACTTGTTTATTCCATGTGTAACCCTGCGTTGTCGTTTCTGTCGCACTGCTTTGCTTTAACTTGGCCAGGTCGCAGTTGTAAATGACAACTTGTTTTCAACTAGCTTACCTGGTTAAATAAAGGTGAAATAAAAAATAAAAATGTCTTGAAAAAAGGTATAAAACATCAACCACAAATGTGCTGAGGTAAAATCAAGTGTGTGGCACACACAGACACTATTGTGTTTTTCTCACGAAAGCATGTGTGTACTGATGCATTGAACATCCTCCGTTGACTGCTTTGCAGAGGGCCTCTTGGATGTAGCTTGGTGGGGAGAAGTCAGGAAAGCCCTGGCCTAGATTCACCACCTTGTAGTCAGCAGCCAGCTGTGTAAATTCAACCCTGTCAATACAGAACAATTGATAAACAACAATGTATGATGTAAAAATGTTGCACGCACATATGAGCCATTTCTGTAAAATTACCATGTATTTTTGTCAATTCCCTCGATTCTGCGAGCATGTAGCTGGCGTGCCATGATTAACTGAAATGAAATAAATGTTCATTTACTTTTAAATAGTCAATTGAAATATGTAGATGATTTCACATTGCTCTTTAGAGGATACAACTCCTTATAAAATATACTTGAATAGCCACAAGCGGCCATTTCAATAGCCTGACCCTGGACACTTTGTTTAGTCACCTGAGGCATAGGGCTGGGGAAACCACTCAAATTAATTGACATATCTATGGCTGCAATGATTGACAGTCTGACATGCCAACATTTTGAAGCTATATTGTTTGCTGCTTTCAAGAGAACTGAGAACTCAGGAGGAAAAAAATAGCTGACTGGGGAAAATAATTTGAATGGTCAGTCATCCAGCTCGGAATTCCAAGTTGGGAACTCCGGCCTCTTTCCAGAGTGGTTCCCAACCCTTTTCATTTACTGTACCACCAACTGAACTTAGCTCTGCCCGAAGTACACTTTCATGTGCATTTTAACAGTTGGTTTATGTTCTCATCTCAAATAACCCCCGTGGATAGGCCAAGTAACACCAGGGATCCAAGTAACCCTGGTTGGGAACCACTGTTTTAGAGCGCCAATCTGAAGATCACTGACGCCATGATTTGACGTTGTTTTACAGAGTTCCCTGTTGTCTTGAAAGCACAAAGAGAACATGTGGATGTCATAAGGTGAATGCACCAATTTGTAAGTCGCTCTGGATAAGAGCGTCTGCTAAATGACTTAAATGTAAATGTATGTAAAAAATGGTTACTTAGTCATATCGGTAGATCCCCATACCTTATGATCAAGTTCGAAAATGTTTCCTTTCCAACTATTCACAGCCACATTAGCCACAATAAAACTGGTTAACACAAAATAATATTTGACTAGTTCAGTTTGACATTTTCCGCTGGAGGCTATAAGTCGGCAATTTACCTTATAAAAGTTATCTAAATTCTAGTAAAACAAAAATATTACCTGACCTTGTAACAGAATCAACGTTTGCAAATTCGAGCTATACGTTCGTGTCAATTCGCTGATGTTGTGCTAGTGTGCCGACTGCACTCCTTCAGCTGGGGTAAACCTTGACCCCCCCCCCGTTTTGATTATAACTTCCCGTATAGGCGGGGCTTAATATATAAATTGTAGCTTGTGCCTTTAGTTTTAGGTTGGTTTATTTCACCGGTTCTACACCAGCGGATGAATAGTGCACGCGCCAATTAAATAATTTAATAAATAATTAACCACCAGTTGCTACCTTAGTGTTTCATTTGTTTACATAAACACCCATTAATAGGCCTATGAATCACTCAATCAATCTATAAGAGTCAGTGTGCACCACATATGGCAATTACGTGTTTCCAATGCTATTTGTGTGTCGCTTTCAAACAAAGAAGTACAGGGTAGTTAATATGGGCATATTTCTTAAGTTAATAATAATAAGTTCAATTACATTTAGCAAAACATTGACATTCAATATAGAGAAATCAGATGAAGTTAGGTATTTTAAACTGAAGCTTACACTTTCAATACAGGACATCCATGGCATGTGTCAACCATTGCGACCAACAGAATAAAAAGTAAAAAAGCAAGCATTGATTTGACAAAGAGCTCTGGTTATTCAAACCTTGAGAAACCCTTTATTGGGTCTTTGCCTTGTCCAGTGGCTTTTAACATAAGTCCAAAGCATTATGAATATTATGTGGACACTAGACAAAGCACCATACCACAAAAAAGCAGTAGAGCTCAATCAAAAAGACATGTTCATCAATTAATCAGTCCATTTTCCACAACCCTCAGCTTGACCCTCCTCCCCATCCACCTACACCTGAGCCTTCTTCAGGTCTTCAGGCAGCACGCGGCCCCTCTTCCTGGCACGGTCCTTTTTCTTCTCCACTTTGCCCTTGTTGTTCTTCTGGATGTTCCTGCGTCTCTTGTCCTGTCTCCTTTGCATCTTCTCCACCACCGTCTCGCTGCGCTCCGTCCACTTCTTCTTCCGCTGCGAGCGCATCTTCTCTTTCCTCTTGAGCGAGGCCCTCAGCAGGTTCTCGTCATCCTTGATCTTCAGACCCTCTGCCTTGTACAGCACATTGGTCCACTTCATCTTCTCCTCCTGTACCTTGGCCTTGCCCTCATCCTTCTCCCGCAGCTCCTCCAGCTTAGCCTTGCGAGCCTCCACGCGCCCCAGCAACTGCTTGTAGTTCTTGCCCACCAGCGGTGTCAGGCCGCCTTTTATCCGGTTCTTCTTCTCCTTCTTCTTCTGCTCTTTGTCCAAGAACCCACCATCGCCCAGCTCCACCTTGTTGAAGACGATGGCTGTCTCGTCCCGCTTGCCCGCAGCTGGTGCGGTGGGAGGAGGGGCCTCTTCCCTTTTGATCTCAGGCTCATACTCTAAGCCAGCTTTCTCAGCGAGCTTCTTAATGATGAACTCTTTACGCTTCCTCTTCTTGCGCTCCCTCTCCTGCTTTCTCTTCTCTCGCTTCTTCTGCACCTCCTCAGAGGATGGGTCCTTAGGGGTTCCCTACAGGAAGAAAAGGGAATGGAAGGTTAGTTGTAGGCTATGTCAACAGGAATGTGCATTGCCAAGTCATGACAGTCAACTGTGGATCGGTAATGAGACATTTTACCGCATGTAGACACTGAACAACCCCTTAGATAACCTAACACATACCTGCCCACGAGACTCCTCAATCTTCTCATGAAGTCTCTGCCGTAGAATATCTACCGTGGAGAATTTAGTACCCGGCTTTCCACCTTCAGGGTGAGAACAAAAGTCAGTGAAGAGTACAATAATGTCTCTGACATGGCTATTACACCATTTATATTGGACCTAGATAAAAAAAAAACAAAGAGGAAAGGTAAGTATCACCAGAAGATGTTAGGAAGTTGAGCATCATTTGTGGACTGAACATCAATATATAACTTTACCTTTGGGCTTCTGTTTAGTCTCAACCATCACCCCATTTGGAACTGTAGCTTTTGAGATCTTCTGTTCTACTACATCAGGTGCTCTCTGTGCTGGGGTGATGGCAAGCTTCTTGTTAGGCTTCAAAGGTAACTTCTGGTGTTTCGCTACATTGCTGTTTACACTTATCTGTTTGTGATTGGTTTTGTTCCTCTTCTTTGGAGGGCCAGCCACACGTCCACCTTGAAAAGGGACTTCCGTCATGAAGAGAGACAACATGTTAGGTTGTATAAGTACAGATGAAAATGCCTATACATTGGAGGGGTGTTTATTTTTAAGTCAGTGGTGCTAGAGATTCATTGAATAACATCAGCAACAATTAAAATTTATTCAAAAACAATTGTCACAAATGAAAACATGCAGCTAGCTAATAGATAGAACCTGAAAACATTTACCAAATGGCCTATTCCTTGGTTCTTGCTGTTGAGCACATACTTTACTCGCCAATTTCTGAAGGTATGAGTCCTTTGAAGCAAGACTTGCCATTTCTCGAACAACAAAAAAATCGACAACCACGAATCTGCTAACAATAAATAGCCACTAGCTAATGTAAAGTCCCTCTTCAAACAGAAAGTACGAGCGAGATGTTGCAGGTCATCTTTCTGATACCTTAACCAATGGTGAATAAATAACTTTACTTATGATGATCAAAATAAAATTGCAACATTTGCTGTTAAAATGACAACCAAAGACAGGCAGTATTAAAAGTACTAGCTAGCTACAAATGCACGTGTACGAGACTGAACGAGACTGAAATGGGCGTCACATTGAAGTCAGGTTGGACCGGATGTAGTTACATCAAACACAATCCCTCCTGCACACAGGACATGTAACTTATTTTGCCAGTTGCCTCGTCAAATTGACTATCTCTGTGTGTTTACCATATTTTCAGTAACTATGGGCAGTTTAACAGTTATGTTCGCGTGTTCTGCTAAGACCTTGAAGATGATCAAAAATAACGTAAGTTGATATAGCTACAGTACATAGCTACTGTATTTCAAGTATGAATATCTTAAGAACTAACGTTAACTGGCGTTAGCTAGCTTGCTGTTGCATAAATTCCAGTGACCTACAGTTTGACTGCTGATGTAATGATGTAGGTGAATGCATTTCTTTTTTCAGTCACATGCAATTTATTTCAAGAGGACTCTATTGCCACGACTGCCTCTCTTCAAACAAGCAGAAGGTAATGTTTCAGATATATTCATAGCTAGCAAACTAGCCATGTGATTCAATGACCGAAGCTTACCATTTCATAACGTTGATTCGTAATGGTTATAGCTCTGACACCTTTCCAAACACTCCGACACCTTTCCAAACACTCCAGGCAAGTGTATCAACTTTGGTCGACTGTCAAGCTCCACAGCTGCCAGTGCAGCGAAGGGAGAGGACTCCTTCCTCAAATGGCTCCTGCTTCTGATCCCTGTTACCACATTTGGTCTTGGGACATGGCAGGTATGGCTCCATTAAACAGTAGTTCAAGTGGCAGTACCTCTAGAATGGATATGACAAATTATACTGACCAAAGCAACTCTTCTACTTAGGTGAAACGTCGGGAATGGAAAATTAAGTTGATTGCAGAACTGAGAAGTCTTACCTCCGTTGAACCCATTCCTCTTCCTATTGAGTGAGGAACACATGCGCACACAAGTTATCAGACAGATAATTACACATAATTGTTGTCTTGATTTTTTTTAGTTCAGACTGGAAGTATTTGTAATGTTCTTGTTTATATGGCTTTTCTTCCTAGTCCTCTGGAGTTGAACAATCTGGAGTACAGGAGAGTAAAGGTGCGTGGGCACTATGACCACTCCCAGGAGATGTACATCTTACCACGCTCACCTGTCGACCCAGAGAAAGAGGCAAGGGGAGGCAGGCCAGCTGTCATCCAGTGGAGATACTGGAGCCAATGTCGTTACCCCGTTCTACTGCAGTGACCTAGGGTAAGAGACACACACACGCACATTGCAATTGCTGCTACCAGTATGTGTGTGTGTATGTATGTGAGAGCTCCAAAATGTTAAGACATTATTGTCTCCTTACACTGTTGACATTCTTGTGTACATTTCACAGGATCACGATCCTTGTAAACCGAGGATATGTTCCTAGGAAGAAGATCAAACCAGAAACCAGGATGAAGGGACAGGTAAGCCCCCCCCCCCATATTCATTGTCTAATTCAAGACTCAAAGTTGTCATGGGTGATGATTTTGTCATGGCGCTGCTCTGTAGGTGGATGACGAGGTTGACCTGGTAGGTGTGGTGAGGCTGACAGAGATCCGCAAACCCTTTGTGCCACAAAACGACGTGGAGCGCAACCGCTGGCACTACCGCGACCTGGAGACAATGGCTAGAGTCACAGGGGCTGAGCAGATCTTCATCGATGCTGACCTGGGTACAGCTCTCAGTATTACCCTATTTAGACAATACACTTTGATTTAATTGCATGGTATGAGAAAATAAGGTATGTGAAAGACTGAATGGTGATTAACATTCCCTTCAGCTGAGGTTTGGAATAACAGTAAATCCATTATTTATCTGAAGTGAGTTGGTAGTGCGTGTTTCATTAAGAATGAATGAAAAACTAAGGTTTGTTGGTTAATATTCTCAGCCAGCACAATTCCGGGTGGACCTATAGGAGGACAGACCCGAGTCACCCTAAGGAATGAACATATGCAGTACATTATGACGTGGTAAGTTGTCATATTTCACATCAATTAGTCATTTTTTTCTTCACTGTGAGCCTCTGTCTTGCATAACTAGGATCAATTGAGCTGTATGCATATCCAATGAGTGCTTCTCTTCCTCTCTGTAGGTATGGCCTCTGTGCAGCAACCTCTTACATGTGGTATGCCAAGTTCATCAAAAGGATTGTGTAAAACACCCCGCAATGGCTTGAGTAGTGGAAATTAAGTTTGTCATGAATATACCACAGCCAGATCATGGCAGTATAGTAGCTGCTGTAGGTACTTAATGTACACTTACAAATGCAACATGTAAAGTTGGTTTCATGAGCTGAAATAAAGACCCCAGAAATTTGACACCAGTATTTTGTGTAAAAATGTGTTACAACCTGCCTCAACTCCAAGCCCACTTGTAGGCAAGCGGTTTACAGACGTAAACATGGTTAAGTGCCCCACAATGGCATGGGCATTCATAAGCTGTGGACAACAATTTATTTTTATAATGGCAATTTGAATGCAAAAATACCTTGAGCGAGGCCCATTTGTCTATGCATATCTGCATTCCTAGTCATTAAATCCATAATTGGCCTAATTAATTTGATCAAATCAATGAAATTGCATGTTTGTAAGTAGGATTTGTGCATATGAAGTATCCTAATAAAATAGCAAACTGCATCCAGTTGTCATGTTATGATTGGGGGGTTTAAATATGTTCAGGCCTGAGCTGTGCCATTTCAAGTAAAGCGCACTACACAATGTTTCTGCTGGGTAATGCCACCTGTTGCACCGCCAACAGTGGCCTTAGGTCAGCAAGTGTAATACACCGAGGAGCACCAGTAGTCCAACTTTTTGTCCAGGTAATTCTCCCAGCATCAGAAATCATACCAATATGTTAAACATAATTGGCACCAATGGTGTATGATCATTTATTTTATAGATTCAATACACATACAAAATGTGCCACTACCGTTGACATTTGAAACTCATGTGATCAGCACAATATCCATTTAAGGTTCACATGCATAACATAGGGGTTCTCATTGGACAAAAAAAACAAGCATATTTCTTGAGACATTTATTTTGATATCAAACAGTTTATCCGAGCTTGGTGGCCAGTTCCTTGGCCTTAGCCTTCTCCAGCTTGGCAATACGGGCTGTGGACTTCGGACCCATGATACCACCTCCCCAGTGACGACGGATCTAGAAGAGGAAGCACATTGTCATGAGTTAATTTAGTGGGAACCAGGTTAAATTAAGTCAGTTCAGGGAGACAAAGTGGTGACTCATGTGCTTTAAGCTAGATTACCCTCAAGTTAAATACATGTTTTTTGGGGATAGGGGGCAACATTTTCACTTTTGGATGAATAGCGTGCCCAGAGTGAACTTCCTCCTGCTCTGTCCCAGATGCTAATATTTGCATATTATTATTAGTATTGGATAGAAAACACTGAAGTTTGTAAAACTGTTTGAATGATGACTGAGTAACTCATAACTGATATGGCAGGCAAAAACCTGAGAGAAGAAATCAAACAGGAAGTGGGACATCTGAGGTTTGTAGTTTTTCAAAGCTTGGCTCACCAAGTACACATTGAGATATGGATGAGGTTGCACTTCCACCAGATGTCAACCGTCTTGAAACTTGAGTGAGGATTCTACCATAAAGGAGGGGCTCATGAGTCAGTGGTCTGGCATAGTGCCTCTGTCATGACGCGAGCTCCCGACAGAGTTACCTCGCGTTCCAGTGCTTTATCTGAAGACAAAGGAACCCCCCGGTTGGAACATTGATGTTTTATGTTAAAAACATCCTAACGATTGATTCCATACATCGTTTGACATGTTTCTAAAAGGGCTGTAACGGAAGTTTAAGTTTGTCTGGATGAAATGCTCACGCATCATGAAGATGGATTACTGGGCTGAACACGCTAACAACAAGTGGCTATTTGGACATACATGGAACTAAGTCATTTATTGTCTACCTGGGATTCCTGTGAGTGCCTTCTGATGAAGATCAAGGTAAGTGAATATTTATGGTGTTGTTACTAACTTTTTTGATTCCAAAATGGCAGCTATTCCCCTAGTTGTTTTGGGTTCTGAGCACAGTTCTCAGATTATGCTTTTTTCGTTTTATTTTATTTTAAATCTGACACCGCAGTTGCATTAAGAATAAGTCTCTTTAATTCTGTGAATAACAGTTGTTTTTATCAATGTGTATTATTAGTATTTCTGCAAAATCACCAGATGTTTTGGAATCAAAACATTACTGCACGTAAGGCGCCAATATTAACAGATTTTTGGATATAAATATGCACATTATCGAACAAAACATAAAAGTATTGTGTAACATGATGTTCTATGAGTGTCATCTGATGAAGATCAAAGGTTAGTGATTAATTTTTATCTATATTTCTGCTTTTTGTTGACTCCTATCTTTGGCTGGAAAAATGGATGTGTGTTTCTTCACCTTGGTGGTGATCTAACATAATGATGTTGTGCTTTAGCTGTAAAGCATTTATTTATTTTAAATCGGACACGATGGGTAGATTAACAAGATGTTTATCTTTCATTTACTGTGTCGGACTTGTTAATGTGTGAAAGTTACATATTTCCCAAAAATATTTTTTAATTTCGCACACTTCCTTTTCAGCAGAATGTTGTTGAGGTGTTCAGTTAGTGGAACCCCTGCGATAGAAAGGTTAAGCTAATTGCATCAATATTCTTGGTGGGTGTCAGCATTGCTGTTAAGACAGCAAATATTCATTCCCATCTGCAAAAGCCAAAAATGAACCCACAAGAAAATCCATCCATCTTCAGGACCCAGAAACATTGTGGCTTGACTACTAGTCAATATTGACAAAACAGTAGCTGATCAGACTGGCCACTCACCTCCTCATATCGGTCATTGTAGTTAGTCTTGATGGCTTCCACCAGCTTGGCAAGGGAACCTTTGTCTTCACTGAAAAAGTAGGAACATGTCAGTGCATCGCCAAAGTACAATTGACATCCAGGTGAACTGCTCGTAAACCTTTGGCTCAGGGTTAAAAAGCTCATAAAGCCACACGGTTGTTCAGTTGAAGAAATTCATACATCATCGCCAAAAGGATTTCATAGATTTAAAAAGTGCACAAGCGCAACTTAGAGGTAGGCCTCAAGTGCATCAGTGTTTGGCTTTGCCACTTGTTACTCACGGGTTTGTCTGTGTGAAGGCGACTGAGGTACAGGTCTTTCTGTGCACCAGTCTTCCCAGCCTGGCCTTGCCTTTGACAATGCAGTAAGGGACGCCCATCTTGCGACACAGAGCAGGCAGAAAGACTACAAGCTACAGAGACAAGAAAAATGACTAGTATCAATATCTATGGACAACACATTTCTGGCTGTGCCTTCTCAACTACAATACAGGGCAGCGGTCTTAGCTCAGAATTAAAAAGCTCGTATGTTTTGATCCACATAGAGGATTCAGGTGAAGAAATTCAAGCATCATTGCAAATGACCACATATGCCCACAAGTAATAACAGCCTGCTAAAGCAAACCCATACAGCAAGAAACAAGCCTACGAAGTTCAGTTGTCTTACCTCAATAGGGTCCACATCGTGGGCAATGACCACCAGCTGGGCCTTCTTGCTTTCCACCAGAGTGGTGACAGTGTTCACACCTATGGGAGAATTCAACATTGATATCAAACCCACATTCAACAGAGTTCTTGAAATAGTCAAACAATTCATGGCTTATGCTCAGGGTTAAAAAGCTCAATAAAACTACATGATTATTTCAGGTGAAGAAATTCAAACATCATTGCATCAACGCCAAAGTATGTATAATTTATTTTCTTTAAAAAGACCTCAATATCTGCCTCACCTGCACGGAGAACAGGTGGCCTCTTTGTTGGGGTGTCTCCCTTTCCAGCAGCCTTCTGTTCAGCGCGGGCCAGCAGCCTCTGCTTCTTCTCCTGCTTGGTCTCCGGCCTGTACTTGTGGGCCAGCTTGAACAGCTGTGTGGCTGTGAGGGAAATAGAAAACCAGTACATTGACTGACTCTGGGACATAATAGAAAACATGACCTGCGACTCAAAATGTCTCAAGTTAGAGATTCACAAGGATAATTTTAGGGTTTTCTAAGGTGCATCAGTGATCTTGGTGGGATGTCAACATTGCTGTTCAGATAGCAAATATTATTCACATCATCTGCAAAATATCCCACAAAATAATTCATTCAAGACCCAGAAAAAATGACCCACAAACAATAAACAAATCAACAGCAAAATTGATAAACGTATGCACTGAGAACTACCAGTCTGGCGGTCTAGTGCCTGGGTGAACTGGTTGATCGCTGGGGGGACCTTCAGACGCTTGTACAGGATGGAGCGCTGCCTCTGCAGGCGGATGTAACGGGGCCATTTCACAAAGCGTGTCAAATCACGCTTTGGCTGGATGTCCTGACCTATGAACAAACATGGGAGATTAGTGCATCGAATCAGTACTGCGTAATCAGAAAAGTCAAAAGCCACTATAGTCATGGAAGAAGTGCATCAGCGATCTTGGTGGGTTGTCTGCATCGTTGTTAAGATAGCAAATATTCTTTACATCATCTGCACAGGCAAGACCGAACAGTTACTAGAAATCAAATACAAATCCCAAAAGGTTCACTTTACGCACCAATGCCATAGTTCTTTGGCCTCTTCTCGAACAGGGGGTTGACCACTTTCTTAGCCTCGTGCTTTTTGGCCACCGAAGGGGCTGGTGCCACCTTCTTCCCCTTGGACTTCTTGCCTTTAGGCTGTTTTAAAAAAGTAGACTGGTCAGCATACATGACAGTTTATTCAAAGACATTTAAACAATAGTGTGGCTTTAGCTCAGGGTTAAAACGTTTGTTTTTAATCCACATATAATATTCAGTTGAAGAAATTCAAAGCATCACAGCAAAAGCCAGAAAATAAAGACTGTTCCGTGGTTATAACGAAAAGTTCAAAGGAAGCTACACATCGTGACCTGTAAGTTGGTTAACCAACACAAACTTTAATGCGAGGTACGGTTAGTTATGGATACCAAGCCAGCTAAGTAATCAAACCAAACTATTAACTTACATCACCCGTTAACTATCCAAACAGGCATTTGACAATTTGATGTAACGTTACACAAGGCCAGTATCCCCTTGTCTATGCGAATTGACTGCAAGAGGGCAGGCACCGTAGTTAGCAAAACGGGCTGAAGCGAGGTTAGGCCTACTACTTGGTTGTCCATCTAGTCTTTTACTAGTCTTGTACACTACCCGCCACAAGCGTGAAGCGGTTTATACGTGCATACACTACATTTCAGCCGCACAGTCGGACTCCCGAATACATTAATTAAAATGCTGTACTAGGAGGTCCCGTGTGGATAACGTCACCGGCAATATCACTGCCAATTCATGAGTTATCCGATAAAACAGCTAAATATTACCACACCATTCAAATATAAAATTGGTGCTTGTGTTATGTATACCATATTACTATACCGTTTATCAGATATCACAGCTTTAGAAAGAAGATGACGAGGGATGAAAACATCTAGATTTCCCCCCGAAATAAAATACCCGTACACTCACCATGTTGGATCAGACAGAAAGGAAGATCCATGGATTGTGGGTAATTTAAGTACCGCGAGACATTTATGTGACGTCATAAACAATCGACGACAGTGGTGATTTTGAACGGGATGTGCACCTTTCTATTTTTATAAATAATACTTTTCAACAATGTATTAGGAGGTAGGTGATGTTTTATAATTGATATAGAACTGTATATACCATGCACAAATAGATGACCTCAGTATTGACGATTTGTGGTTGAGTTAATCGATTTCTCTTCATTTCTGCAAGTAGCAGTAGCGGTGGGTGCGTGGGTAAAATCACTGGCGAAGCCAGAAAAAACCTGATTACAACCTAAGCGTTGTGATAATTGCGTTGTTTGCTCTAAAAAAATAGTGTTAGTTAATATGCCTTGCACCCGTGATATACAGGTCTAAAGGCCGAGACAATAAGAAGACACGGTGGCAGAATAAATTCAACCACACCTTTATCACAAAACTGGAGCGCAACCTCTGTCCGGTGAAGTACACAAAGCATATTGCACGTTACAAACGCATTCGTGAAAGTAGAAAAACATGTTGACTCACCCTACTTGTAGAGGAAGCTTATGAACATCCGCCTCTCTTTCATGTTGGCGAAACTGTCTATCACGCTGTCATACAGTACAGGCATTTATTTTTGGTTATCTTAGGCTACTTGGCTAAAATGCTAGCTCGCTTGTCTGACTTACTTTCATGTGAAACGTTAGCTAGTTAACATTAGCCTTCTATCCTCTCAGGCCAGGAACACAACAACGAGTTATCCGAGTTAGAGGTCGATCGATTATGATTTCTTAACGCAAACTCGTACATCGCCTTGGTCCGTACAATTGCCCTTATTCTTGCGCCCCAAAAAGTCATATTTATTTTATTTCACCTTTATTTAACCAGGTAGGCAAGTTGAGAACAAGTTCTCATTTACAATTTCGACTTGGCCAAGATAAAGCAAAGCAGTTCAACACATACAACGACATGGAGTAAAACAAACATACAGTCAATAATACAGTATAAACAAGTCTATATGCGATGTGAGCAAATGAGGTGAGATAAGGAAGGTAAAGGCAAAAAAAGGCCATGGTGGCAAAGTAAATACAATATAGCAAGTAAAACACTGGAATGGTAGATTTGCAGTGGAAGGATGTGCAAAGTATAAATACAAATAATTGGGGCAAAGGAGCAAATTAAATACAGTAGGGAAAGAGGTAGTTGTTTGGGCTAAATTATAGGTGGGCTATGTACAGGTGCAGTAATCTGTGAGCTGCTCTGACAGTTGGCGCTTAAAGCTAGTGTTTCCAGTTTCATAGATTTTTGTAGTTCGTTCCAGTCATTGGCAGCAGAGAACTGGAAGGAGAGGCGGCCAAAGAAATAATAGGTTTTGGGGGTGACCAGAGAGATATACCTGCTGCAGCGCGTGCTACAGGTGGGTGATGCTATGGTGACCAGTGAGCTGAGAAGGGGGGACTTTACCTAGCAGGGTCTTATAGATGACATGAAGCCAGTGGGTTTGTCGATGAGTATGAAGCGAGGGCCAGCCAACGAGAGCGTACCGGTTCAATGGTGGGTAGTATATGGGGCTTTGTTGACAAAACGGATTGCACTGTAATAGACTGCATCCAATTTGTTGAGTAGGGTATTGGAGGCTATTTTGTAAATGACATGGCCAAAGTTGAGGT
Organism: Oncorhynchus gorbuscha; assembly: GCF_021184085.1. Lineage (NCBI taxonomy): Eukaryota > Metazoa > Chordata > Actinopteri > Salmoniformes > Salmonidae > Oncorhynchus > Oncorhynchus gorbuscha. Next base: position 71,187,953 of record NC_060183.1, on the reverse strand, counting down.
TTGGTAGGATGGTCAATTTTACAAGGGTATGTTTGGCAGCATGAGTGAATGATGCTTTGTTACGAACTAGGAAGCCAATTCTAGATTTAACTTTGGATTGGAGATGTTTGATGTGGGTCTGGAAGGAGAGTTCACAGTCTAACCTGACACCTAGGTATTTGTAGTTGTCCACGTATTCTAAGTCAGAGCCATCCAGAGTAGTGATGTTGGACAGGCGGGCAGGTGCAGGCAGCGATCGGTTGAAGAGCATGCATTTAGTTTTACTTATATTTAAGAGCAATTGGAGGCCACGTAAGGAGAGTTGTATGGCATTGAAGCTTGCCTGGAGGGTTGTTAACACAGTGTCCAAAGAAGGGCCGGAAGTATACAGAATGGTGTCGTCTGCGTAGAGGTGGATCAGAGACTCACCAGCAGCAAGAGCGACATCATCGATGTATACAGAGAAGAGAGTTGGTCCAAGAATTGAACCCTGTGGCACCCCCATAGAGACTGCCAGAGGTCTGGACAGCAGACCCTCCGATTTGATACACTGAACTCTATCAGAGAAGTAGTTGGTGAACCAGACGAGGCAATCATTTGAGAAACCAAGGCTGTCGAGTCTGCCGATGAGGATGTGGTGATTGACAGAGTCAAAAGCCTTGGCCAGATCAATGAATACGGCTGCACAGTAATGTTTCTTATCGATGGCGGTTAAGATATCGTTTAGGACCTTGAGCGTGGCTGAGCTGCACCCATGATCAGCTTTGAAACCAGATTGCATAGCAGAGCAGGTATGGTGAGATTCGAAATGGTCGGTAATCTGTTTGTTGACTTGGCTTTCGAAGACCTTAGAAAGGCAGGGTAGGATAGTTATAGGTCTGTAGCAGTTTGGGTCAAGAGTGTCCCCCCCCCTTTGAAGAGGGGGATGACCGCAGCGGCTTTCCAATCATTGGGAATCTCAGATGACACGAAAGAGAGGTTGAACAGGCTTGTAATAGGGGTGGCAACAATTTCGGCAGATCATTTTAGAAAGAAAGGGTCCAGATTGTCTAGCCCGGCTGATTTGTAGGGGTCCAGATTTTGCAGCTCTTTCAGAACATCAGCTGACTGGATTTGGGCGGAGGAGAAATAGGGAAGGGTTGGGCGAGTTGGTAGGAGTAGCCAGATGGAAAGCATGGCCAGCCGTAGAAAAATGCTTATTGAAATTCTCAATTATAGTGGATTTATCAGTGGTGACAGTGTTTCCTATCTTCAGTGCAGTGGGCAGCTGGGAGGAGGTGTTCTTATTCTCCATGGACTTTACAGTGTCCCAGAACTTTTTTGAGTTAGTGTTGCAGGAAGCACATTTCTGCTTGAAAAAGCTAGCCTTGGCTTTTCTAACTGCCTGAGTATAATGGTTTCTAGCTTCCCTGAACAGCTGCATATGCTAATGCATAACGCCATAGGATGTTTTTGTGTTGGTTAAGGGCAGTCAGGTCTGGGGAGAACCAAGGGATATATCTGTTCCTGGTTCTAAATTTATTGAATGGGACATGCTTATTTAAGATGGTTAGGAAGGCATTTAAAAAAAATAACCAGGCATCCTCTACTGACGGAATGAGATCAATATCCATCCAGGTCCCCCGGCCAGGTCGATTAGAAAGGCCTGCTCGCTGAAGTGTTTCAGGGAGCGTTTGACAGTGATGAGTGGAGGTCGTTTGACCGCTGACCCATTACGGATGCAGGCAATGAGGCAGTGATCGCTGAGTTCTTGGTTGAAGACAGCAGAGGTGTATTTAGAGGGCCAGTTGGTTTGGATGATATCTATGCGGGTGCCGTGTTTAATGCTTTGGGGTGGTACCTGGTAGGTTCATTGATAATTTGTGTGAGATTGAGGGCATCAAGCTTAGATTGTAGGATGGCTAGGGTGTTAAGCATGTTCCAGTTTAGGTCGCCTAGCAGCATACTTCCAGATCAACTGTAATGTCAATACCATTTTAAAGCACAATTTATCCCTTTTCCAACACAATCAATTACATGACCTAAACCCTGCACGTTTCTGCATAATTCAAGCAGGCAATGAGCCCGTCAGGTCTTTTTAAAAATGGCGGGTGTGGACTCAAAACTAATGCGTGATAGTGAGAAGGAGAGATGTTGTGTGGGAAAATTGCTTTTTTTCACTCGATTTGTCCAACGTATCACCTTATCGCCTCTAAAATGTAAATAAAACACTATAAAGAGTTCATATAATGTGTCATTTACATACCTATTTGAAGGTTTGTGTCGAATTTGAATCAGGTTTTTAGGGCGGTGCTAAAGTGATCTTAGAAGTAAACAGCTACTTTGAGAATGATGATCGCATGTCCTTTTCTTGTTTTTAAAGTATGATAGAAGTGCTACACCTGGTGAAGAGAGATTGTAAGACAGAAATAGTTTCTTTATGCGTGCTGTACATTACGACATGACACGTCAAGATGTCACGGAAGGTCAGTTTTTTTCAACTTTTCTCCAATACTATAGATCCATTACCATGTCGATCAACGCTTGAATAGAAACCTAGTTCATACCCCCGATTTTGACGTCAACACAGTCGTTACAGTCCCATTAGATTTCTTTGTAGCCTCGTTTCAATGTTGCGGTTGCGCACATTTGTACGGAATGAGGTGAGTTTACGTTACCGATTATTGGAGGACCAAAAAAAAGCTGATACCGATTAATTGGCCAATTTGTATGTATTTATTTGTAATAATGACAATTACAACAATACTGAATGAACACTTATTTTGACTTGATATAATACATCAATAAATATCTATTTAGCCTCAAATAAATAATGAAACATGTTCAATTTGGTTTAAATAATGCAAAAACAAAGTGTTGGAGAAGAAAGTAAAAGTGCAATATGTGCTATGTAAGAAAGCTAACGTTTAAATTCCTTGCTCAGAACATGAGAACATATGAAAGCTGGTGGTCTTCAATATTCCCAGGTAAGAAGTTTTAGGTTGTAGTTATTATAGGACTATTTCTCTCTATACCATTTGTATTTCATATACCTTTGACTATTGGATGTTCTTATAGGCACTTTAGTATTGCCAGTGTAACAGTATAGCTTCCGTCCCTCTCCTTGCTCCTACTTGAGCTCGAACCAGGAACACATCGACAACAGCCATCCTCGAAGCAGCGTTACCCATGCAGAGCAAGGGGAGCAACCACTCCAATTCTCAGAGCGAGTGACATTTGAAACGCTATTAGCGCGCACCCCTCTAACTAGCTAGCCATTTCACATCGGTTAACCAGCCTAATCTCGGGAGTTGATAGGCTTGAAGTCATAATCAGCGCAATGCTTGAAGCATTGCGAAGAGCTGCTGGCAAAACGCACGAAAGTGCTGTTTGAATGAATGCTTACGAGCCTGCTGGTGCCTAGCATCGCTCAGTCAGACTGCTCTATCAAATCATAGACTTAATTATAATATAATAACACAAAGAAATACGAGCCGTAGGTCATTAATATGGTCGAATCCGGAAACTATCATCTCGAAACAAGATGTTTATTCTTTCAGTGAAATACGTAACCGTTACGTATTTTATCTAATGGGTGGCATCCATAAGTCTAAATATTCCTGTTACATTGCACAACCTTCAATGTTATGTCATAATTACGTAAAATTCTGGCAAATTATGCGGCCGACCTGTTGCATATTCACTGACTCTGTGTGCAATGAATGCAAGAGAAGTGACACAATTTCGCCTGGTTAATATTGCCTGCTAATCTGGATTTCTTTTAGCTAAATATGCAGGTTTAAAAATATAAACTTCTGTGTATTGATTTTAAGAAAGGCATTTATGTTTATGGTTATGTACACGTTGGAGCAAGTTCAGTCCTTTTTCACGAATACGCACCACATCGATTATATACAACGCAGGACACGCTAGATAAACTAGTAATATCATCAACCATGTGTAGTTAACTAGTGATTATGATTGATTGATTGATTGTTTTTTATAAGATAAGTTTAATGCTAGCTAGCAACTTACCTTGGCTTGCTGCATTCGCGTAACAGGCATGTTCCTCGCGGAGTGCAATGAGAGGCAGGTGGTTAGAGCATTGGACTAGTTAACTGTAAGGTTGCAAGATTGAATCCCCGAGCTGACAAGGTAAACACTTGAAACACTTGAAATCGGCCCTAATTAATCGGCCATTCCGATTTAATCGGTCGACCTCTAATCCGAGTTATCCCATAAAACAGCTAAATATTACTACACCATATAAAATTAGTGCTTGTGTTATGTATACCATATTACTATAACTTTTGAATTAATGGTTGGATCAGAATCAAATCCCTATCTCCACCCATGCCTAATATAGGAAAGGGACCATTTTAGCTAGCTAGCCACTGGAAGACAAAAACACAACTAGTAGACGCGAATTGACAGCAGTGACGTGAAATACAAACTGGCTTCCCTTGACCCTTTATTTTGGTGCACCAGGACTATTCACAGTTGAGCTCACTCAGTTTAGGTCAATGCTGATTGGCTATTATTTTGTCTTTTTTTTTTATTAACCAAATGCTCGCTGGCTTCCCTTGCATTGAATGCTACTGGCCAGACAGGGGCACTGTTTTGCTTTCTCCGGTGAGGTACAGTACATTCAGCCTCTTGCGAATTGAAGGAAAATTATGAAACACAGAGAGACAAAAGACTATCCTCACACTCCGGTACAATAGGTGGCAGTGTATGCACCTAAAAATTGGAATGTGATCCGCCAAACCAATCCCAAAGAAGACGAAGAAGTCAAGACATTGCATTTGATGATGCGCGCTAGCAATGCCATGCCGTTTTATTTTGCTGTCTAACTACAGTATAACGTGGGGGTATTTTGAATGTTATGTATCTCCTTTATTTGCTTTTAGGGGTTTGTTTACATTCCTGAATACAATGGCCAATCAAAGAGCGCTCCCTCAAAGCAAGGAGAGTCTTCTTCAGAACTACAACAAAAGACTGAAGGATGATATCAGGTCCATTCTAGATAACCTCACGGAAATCATAAAAACTGCAAAGGTATCTGTAACGTTGTGTGTGTGTGTGTGTGTGTGTGTGTGTGTGTGTGTGTGTGTGTGTGTGTGTGTGTGTGTGTGTGTGTGTGTGTGTGTGTGTGTGTGTGTGTGTGTGTGTGTGTGTGTGTGTGTGTGTGTGTGTGTGTGTGTGTGTGTGTGTGAGATCATGCGATCACATTTGAGTGTGTGCGACTGTGTGTTTTTCTATGTGAGCGAAAGAGAGAAACAGACAAAGGAGTTTTTTCCTAATGTTTTTTTTTACTGAAAGAATGACGGTTTAACCCATAAAGTCATTCTATCTCTTCTGTTCAACCAAAATGTGTTGTGTTGTTTTGCTCCAGGTAGAGGACGAGACACAGGTCTCTCGGGCTACACAGGCTGAGCAGGACCACTATGAGATGCACGTCAGAGCAGCCAACATTGTAAGTACATGCCAGCAAGACTCCCTAGAGACTAGGAGAGCTTTCCTTCAACTTTAAACCCCTTGCTTAGGGAACTTAATGGTTGAGTTGGAATTCAATCCTGGGTCATGTTAATTTGGGCCTGCAATGGAAACGATTTGAAAACATTTTGGAACAGAAAAGTCAAATGAGCGTTTCTTATTCAACAATTTCAGGTAGTCCCACCCTGTTTCAGTCTGTTTCTTCCACATTTGTTGCATAATGAACATGACCCTGTATTGAGTGCATGTTACAAGGCAAAAGCACCAGTGATAATCCCAGTGGTTTGTTGTTGTGTCTGAAGGTGCGTGCGGGCGAGTCCCTGATGAAGCTAGTGTCGGACCTGAAACAGTTCCTGATCCTCAACGACTTCCCTTCGGTCAACGAGGCCATCAGCCTGCAGAACCAGCAGCTGCGCTCGCTGCAGGAAGAGTGCGACAAGAAGCTCACCTCGCTCCGTGACGAGATCGCCATCGACCTGTACGAGCTAGAGGAAGAATATTACTCCTCCAGGTACAAGTAGGCTCATACTGCACAGTCAAGGTTCGGTTGATCCACTCTATCTTGACTTATAGCCCCTAGTCCCCCTCACTGTCGTGCCTTATGAAGGGTTTATCTTACCCCACCACCTCAGTCATCGCCATTAGTCCTTTAGTGTCTCTGTGTATTGCGTCAACTTCAATAGAATATCCAAATGCTGGTTTTAACAGCAAAATAGATGGTTGATCTATGGGCAAATTTATTTTGCAGTACATTCATCATGATGAATCTAATCTCATTTGGTTGAAAATTAAATTATGTGCCTTGTTTGTAATGCCTCTGGAAGTTTTTTTTTATATTTCCGTCATGTATGAAAGATTGTAGGTCTCAACATGGTAAATGTTATACCCAATCATAAGTGTGGTCCTAGTGTACACTATATATACAAAAGTATGTGGACACCCCTTCATATTTGTGGTTTCTGCTATTTCAGCCTCACTTGTTGCTGACAGGTTTATAAAATCGAGCACACCGCCATGCATTCTCCATAGACACACATTGGCAGTAGAATGGCCTTACTCGAGCTCAGTGACTTTCAAAATGGCACCGCCATAGGATTCCAACTTTTTGTTAGTTCATTACATTTCTGCGCTATTAGAGGTGCTCCCTGCCAACTGTAAGTGCTGTTATTGTGAAGTGGAAACGTCTAGGATCAACAACGGCTCAGCCGCAAAGTGGTAGCCACACATGCTCACAGAACGGGACCGCAAGAATGATGAAGTGCGTAGAGCATCTGTCCTCATTTGCAACACTCGCTACCGAGTTCCAAACTGCCTCTGGAAGCAATGTCAGCTTTCCATGGCCGAGCAGCCGCACACAAGCCTAAGATCACCATGCGCGATGCCAAGCGCCGGCTGGAGTGCTGTAAAGTGGATTGGAAGCCGCCATTGGAGTCTGGAGCATTGGAAATGCGTTCTCTGGAGTGATGAATCATGCTTCACCATTCGTCAGTCTGATGAATGAATCTGGGTTTGGTGGATGACAGGAGAACGCTACATGCCCGAATGCATAGTGCCAACTGTAAAGTTTGGTTGAGGAGGAATACTTGTCTGGGGCTGTTTTTCATGGTTTGGGCTAGGCCCCTTAGTTCCAGTGGAGGGAAATCTCAATGCTACAGCATATAATGACATTCTAGACAATTCTGTGCTTCCAACTTTGTGGTAACAGTTTGGGGAAGGCCCTTTCCTGTTTCAGCATCTCAAAGCACCCGTGCACAAAGCGAGGTCCATACAGAAATGGTTTCTTGAGATCGGTGTGGAAGAACTTGACTGGCCTGCACAAAGCCCTGACCTCAACCCAATCGAACCCCTTTGTGATGAATTGGAACGCTGACTGCAAGTCAGGCCTAATCACCCAACATCAGTGCCCGACTTCAGTAATGCTCTTGTGGCTGAATGGAAGCAAGTCCCCGCAGCAATGTTCCAACATCTAGTGGAAAACCTCCCAGAAGAGTGGAAGCTGTTATAGCAGCAAAGGGTGGACCAACTCCATATTAAGGCCCGTGATTTTGGAATGAGATGTTCAACGAGCAGGTGTCCACTTACTGTTGGTCATGTAGTGTATCTAGTTGCTATATTCTTCCTCAGTTGTTTGTAATAGGCTGATGATTGAGAGAACATACAGTTGAAGTCGGAAGTTTACATACACTTAGGTTGAAGTAATTAAAACTCATTTTTCAACCACTCCACAACCACTTTCTTGTTGACAAACTATAGGTTTGGCAAGTTGGTTCGGACATCTACTTTGTGCATGACACAAGTAATTTTTCCAACAATTGTTTACAGACAGATTATTTCACTTATAATTGACTGTATCACAATTCCAGCGGGTCAGAGGTTTACCTACACTAAGTTGACTGTGCCTTTAAACAGCTTGGAAAATTCCAGAAAATTGACATAATTTGAGTCAATTGGAGGTGTACCTGTGGATGTATTTCAAGGCCTACCTTCAAACTCAGTGCCTCTTTGCTTGACATCATGGGAATATCAAAAGAAATCAGCAAAGACCTCAGAAAGAAAATGGTAGACCTCCACAAGTCTGGTTCATCCTTCGGAGCAATTTCCAAATGCCTGAAGGTACCACGTTCATCTTTACAAACAATAGCACGCAAGTATAAACACCATGGGATCATGCAGCCGTCATACCGCTCAGGAAGGAGACGCGTTCTGTCTCCTAGAGATGAACGTATTTTGTTGCGAAATGTGCAAATCAATCCCATAACAACAGCAAAGGACCTTGTGAAGATGCTACATTTACATTTAAGTCATTTAGCAGACGCTCTTATCCAGAGCGACTTACAAATTAGAGGAAACCGGTACAAAAGTATCTATATCCACAGTAAAAAGAGTCCTATATCGACATAACCTGAAAGGCCACTCAGCAAGGAAGAAACCACTGCTCCAAAAAAGCCACACTATGGTTTGCAACTGCACGTGGGGACAAAGATTGTACTTTTTGGAGAAATGTCCTCTTGTCTAATGAAACAAAAATATAATTGTTTGGCCATAATGACCATTGTTATGTCTGGAGGAAAAAGGGGGAGACTTGCAAGCCGAAGAACACCATCCCAACCGTGAAGCACGGGGGTGGCAGCATCATGTTGTGGGGGTGCTTTGCTGCAGGAGGCACTGGTGCACTTCACAAAATGAGGAAGGAAAATTGTGTGGATATTTTGAAGCAACATCTCAAGACATCAGTCACGAAGTTAAAGCTTGGTTGCAAATGGGTCTTCCAAATGGACATTGACCCCACGCATACTTCCAAAGTTGTGGAAAGATGGCTTATGGACAACAAAGTCAAGGTATTGGAGTGGCCATCACAAAGCCCTGACCTCAATCCTATAGAAAATTTGTGGGTAGAACTGAAAAAAGCAAGGATGCCTACAATCCTACGCAGTTACACTAGCTCTGTCAGGAGGAATGGGCCAAAATTCACCCAACTTATTGTGGGAAGCTTGTGGAAGGCTACCCAAAACGTTCACCTAAGTTAAGCAATTTAAAGGCAATGCTACCAAATACTAATTGAGTGTAAGTATATGTAAACTTCTGACCCACTGGGAATGTGATGAAAGAAATAAAAGCTGAAAGAAATTATTCTCTCTATTATTCTGAAATTCACATTCTTAAAATAAAGTGGTGATCCTAACTAGAGGTCGACCGATTAATCGGAATGGCCGAATTTCAAGTTTTCATAACAATCGGTCATCTGCATTTTTGGACACTGATCATGGCCGATTACATTGCACTCCACGAGGAGACTGCGTGACAGGCTGACTACCTGTTATGCGAGTGCAGCAAGGAGCCAAGGTAAGGTGCTAGATATCATTAAATGTATTTTATAAAAACAATCAATCTTAACAATCACTACACAGGTTGATGATATTACTAGTTTATCTAGCTTGTCCTGCGCTGAGTATAATCGATGCGGTGCCTGTTAATTTATCATTAAATCATAGCCTACTTCCCCAAACGGTGAAAAAGTGTATTTGTGAGAAAAAAAAGCACTGTCGTTGCACCAATGTGTACCTAACCATAAACATCAACGCCTTTCTTAAAATCAATACACAAGTATAGATTTTTAAACCTGCATATTTAGTGAATATTGCCTGCTAACATTTAATTTATTTTAACTAGGGAAATTGTGTCACTTATCTTCTGTTCTGTGCTACAGAGTCAGGGTATATGCAGCAGTTTGGGCCGCCTGGCTCGTTGCGAACCGTGTGAAGACCATTTCTTCCTAACAAAGACAGCCAACTTCGCCAAATGGGGGATGATTTAACAAAAGCGCATTTATACATTTACATTTAAGTCATTTAGCAGACGCTCTTATCCAGAGCGACTTACAAATTGGTGCATTCACCTTATGACATCCAGTGGAACAGCCACTTTACAATAGTGCATCTAAATATTTTAAAGGGGGGGGTGAGAAGGATTACTTTATCCTATCCTAGGTATTCCTTAAAGAGGTGGGGTTTCAGGTGTCTCCGGAAGGTGGTGATTGACTCCGCTGTCCTGGCGTCGTGAGGGAGTTTGTTCCACCATTGGGGTGATTATCCAAAACCATTTATGACTGGGAGGTCCATGGGGCAACGCACAATTGGCCTAGCGTCGTCCGGGTTAGGGAGGGTTTGGCCGGTAGGGATATCCTTGTCTCATCGCGCACTAGCGACTCCTGTGGCGGGCCGGGCGCAGTGCGCTCTAACCAGTTCGCCAGGTGCACGGTGTTTCTTCCGACACATTGGTGTGGCTGGCTTCCGGGTTGTATGCGCGCTGTGTTAAGAAGCAGTGCGGTTGGGTTGTGTATCAGAGGACGCATGACGTTCAACCTTCGACTCTCTAGAGCCCGTACAGGAGTTGTAGCGATGAGACAAGATAGTAACTACGAACAATTGTATACCACGAAATTGGGGAGATAAGGGGGTTAAAATTAAATTAAATGTACCTAACCATAAACATCAATGCCTTTCTTAAAATCAATACACAGAGGTATATTTTTTTTAAACCTGCATATTTCATTAAAATAAATCCACGTTAGCAGGCAATATTAAACTAGGGAAATTGTGCCATTTCTCTTGCGTTCATTGCACGCAGAGTCAGGGTATATGCAACAGTTTGGGTCGCCTGGCGTTGCGAACTAATTTGCCAGAATTTTGCGTAATTATGACATAACATGGAATGTTGTGCAATGTTACAGGAATATTTAGACAGATGGATGCCACCCATTAGATAAAATACGGAACGGTTCCGTATTTCACTGAAAGAATAAACGTTTTGTTTTCGAAATGATAGTTTTCGGATTTGACTATATTAATGACATACGGCTCGTATTTCTGTGTGATATTATGTTATAATTAGGTCTATGATTTGATATTTGATAGAGCAGTCTGACTGAGCGGTGGTAGGCAGCAGCAGGCTCGTAAGCATTCATTCAAACAGCACTTTCGTGCGCTTGCCAGCAGCTCTTCGCTGTGCTTCAAGCATTGCGCTGTTTATAACTCCCGAGATTAGGCTGTTGTAACTGATGTGAAATGGCTAGCTCGTTAGCGGGGTGCTCGGTAATAGCATTTAAATCGGTGACGATACTCTCTGAGACCTTGAAGTAGTTGTTACCCTTGCTCTGCAAGGGCGGTGGCTTTTGTGGAGCGATGGGTAACGATGCTTCGAGGGTGACAATTGTCGATGTGTTGTTCCTCGGGCGATGAGAGGGACGGAAGCTATACTGTTTACACTGGCAATACTAAAGTGCCTATAAGAACATCCAATAGTCAAAGGTATATGAAATACAAATGGTATAGAGAGAAATATTCCTATAATAACTACAACCTAAAACTTCTTACCTGGGAATATTGAAGACTCATGTTAAAAGGAACCACCAGCTTTCATATGTTCTCATGTTCTGAGCAAGGAACGTAAACGTTAGCTTTCTTACATGGCACATTCTTACTCTCTTCTCCAACACTTTGTTTTTGCATTATTTAAACCAAATTGAACATGTTTCATTATTTATTTGAGGCTAAATTTATTTTATTGATGTATTATATTTAGTTAAAATAAGTGTCCATTCAGTATTGTTGTAATTGTCATTATTACGAATAAATAGAAAATAAAAATCAGCCGATTAATCGTTATCTGCTTTTTTTTGGTCCTCCAATAATCGATTTCCATAATCGGTCGACCTCTAATCCTAACTGACCTAAAATAGGGAATTTTTAATAGGATTAAATGTCAGGAATTGTGAATAACTGAGTTGAAATGTATTTGGCTAAGGTTTATGCAAACTTCCTACTTCAACTGTATACCGTTTATAGGTATCTAGTTAACACATTCTTAAGCTTTACAGTCAGTATTTGTGGACTGGTGAGTGGGTGTAGTTGTGTGCTGAAATGTGGATAAGATCCTTTAGTAAACTATTCAATCATGTAATTGAAAGATTTGTGTTAACTCAGAGCAAACGGCTCAGGAAGGGAAATGTAAGAAAAAACATGTTTTAAAAACGCTTTCATTGCAAAATACTTGGAATCTAATGAAGGAAAAACTATGCTTTAATTACAAAATCACTGTAAGATCATTTCTACAAGCAAAAGTATTATGCATTTATAACCCTAATTATAAATTGTGAACATATAGGTCCATTAACCAACACACAGGCATTTGTGTTATTTATTTTCTATTGAATGGTTTTATACTGGAAAGTGCTAGACAAATCTAATCTCTATGAGGGTTCCAGAAACTTTGCATTGAACAGAATCCAGTGTTGTATCTGACAATTGACCAAGCCAGTAACCGTGCAAACTGTGTTCACAAAGCATGCACACACATCAACTATGGCAATATGTATTTAGTCTGTGTCCGTCACCTGCATAGACCAATGATGTATATAAACCCTGGATTGCTGATGCAATCTATTGACCATTGAGAGGCTTTGAAGAAACCGGTCGGCCATATTTGCACTGCCCAGTAGGAGCAGTCCTCCATAGGAATGAATGGAATTCTACAGTGTTTAAATTACATTTTCAAGGACAAAATCGCATGTATTTAAGTGTTTGTGTTGTTGTAGTTGCGACAGTAACATTAGTAATCTCCCAAAATTATACTTTGTAAGGAAAAAAATAGCTCACAATATAATGTAAACGTATGCATTAAGGTATCTGTAATAGAATACATGTGGCAAAAACAAATGTAGACATTAATAAATGCATTTATTTATATTCCATTTTTTACACTGGTGGGGGGGCATGTCAAGATGGCGGCACGGTGGCTTCAACACAGCGCCCTCTATTGGTCATATAGTGTGTGTGTATGTATATATATATATATCATTGGCATAGACCAAGTATTTTATCTTTATAAACACTGAAAAATAAACTAGAGACAAAACAATGTAATTTTCTGTCTAATTTTTTTAACTGTGAGAAATCTAGCTGTCTCTAGATGCTGCTTTTCAGCATGCAAGGTGTTGTATCCCCTTTTTTTCCTGTGCATTTCCTGTTCTTTGCCCTGCATCAGGATCTAATGCACTTCTGGGGGTAAGATTACACAGCTAGGTGATACAAACTAGGGTTGTCACGACACCAGTATTGTGATACTACGATACTTGATTTTCCTTGGCAAAAAGGAAAACACAAAGCAGACTAAACTCCTTGATCCTTCAAAAACCAACTGTATGTATGACATATAGTGTACTTTAGCTTGGAAAAGAAACATGGGATTCTGGGTGACAACATCAGGCTGCTGGTTTCTGACATTAGGACTGTTTTCCTCAGGAAATTCAGTACGCCTCATGTTTTGTTTTGATTCCTTCCCACGATACTTCAGAGTATCACATTACTTGAATCGCAACAACCCTAATACCAACAGCTAGTGTATCTAACAGTCAGTTACAGATGACCCAACGTTTACATTTGAGGCATTTAGCAGACGCAATTAGTGTTACATGCCTTTCTCAAGGGCACATCGACAGATTTTTACCTACTCATTGACCCTTTGTTCCAGGTCATGTTTCATTGATTGTGTTGCATTTGGAAATGGAAACAAAACAAGCAATGAATGTGTCCAGTTTACCATCTTTGAGCCTGCATTGCAGCTGTTAATAGCGAAGACGAAGAGGAATGAAAGACTACAGACATTTATTTAGGGAAATGGTCACAGCACCAGACACTAGACCTAGCTGACATTCCCCTGGAATCCTTTTAGAGCTTAAGCTTGTACTTCATACTGCTGTTTCCTGTGCATCATTCCTGTGTCTGTCTCTTTAATGCAGGTGTGTGTCTGTACTCTACCAGATGTGTCAGACACACACCTCTCTTCTCTGTGCTTTGCTGATTCTATGCCCCTCTATGGTTTTTGTTCTGGTAAAGCTACGGTCAGTGGGACAGTACCGACCTGCCCCTGTGTGAGGCCTACTGGCGTTGGGACAGTTGGGCGTCCCCGGACGGGGGCGCCACCTCCGGGTCAGCCCAGGGGGTTGAGGAGGACACAGACGGACCTGCCTCCCAGGAGACCACCCCCAAACACCACCTCAACGGACACGGGACCACCGCCGCAGCAGACAAACCCTAAAGCAGACTACATATAGATGTAGAATGGACCTCTCCCTCCAACACTGTCACTCAGATTCTCAGTGGTACGTAGATTAGTGTTAATGTATCATAGTCTATCCATGTACAGTATGACAAGTCTTCCACGGTCAGTGTGTCTGGTGGAAACTGAAGACCTTTAATGTTTCAATGGTATTCCTCTGTATACTTTAAGATTACAAGGGATCAGTATGATGAACACTGTTGCTAAGCTAACGTTACTCCAACTGCACAAATCACTCATACTTTATTTAATCAATAATGGTAATCCATCTAAGGTTGCTTCTCCGATATTTTATAAATGCTGTAAGCTCTGTAGCAAGGTATCCGACCAAATGGATAGTGTTATTTTTTTCCAATTTAAATTTGGACAAGATTAGAGAATGCTTAATGCAACTAGTGTGAAGACTTAGCTGGCCCAAACAACTTTAAAACTGTGTCTCCTGAAAATCTAACCAAGATTTGTTTTTGCCCTGTCTGTCTAATATCCCCATTACACTTGTTGAGATTTAGTTCGAAAGGCATTTCAGTTACCCCAGTGGCAGAAACATGGTGTATTACTGATGCCAATTTCTTTATTTTGGTTAACTTGTCTAAATGTATGACCATAAGACTGCATGTCATGCAAGTGTATGGATGTTATGTTCTTGGATATCTTTTGTAGCATTGTTTTTGTAATATTGCAATTTCAGTTAGTAAGCTTTTAAATGCATGAAGAATTCAACAAGTGAATAAAACACCATTATAAACTCAAGCCTGTCTCTCATCTTAAAAATAAAATAAAAAATCTGGAACAATCCAAAAACAGTCAGCTATTACTACTGGTTTTGTTCTGACAAATGTCAAAGAGAACATGGTACATTTATTGTAGAAACCAAGGATGGAATGACAAATCATTCAGATGTATGACATTTCACATGCTATTGATAGAATGCACTACATCAATCGAGTCCCAGACAAAACAACAAAAGCTGGAAACAAAAAGCAGAAGGGGCTATTTATACAAATGGGCATAGATGTTTTTTCTAAAGGAAAAACTAAGCCTAGCCCTAGACTAAAAATCATGTTCAATGGAGATTATCCAAATTCCAGTCAAAGGGCAAATCTATCCTCAGTATCTACGGTTCATCTTCTTGAACTTCTCGTAGTGGTAGTCGTCCGTGGCCTTCTCGTTGTTAGGCCTCTTACGATGGTTGGCTGGTTCCACAGCTGGAAGAGACATGGGAGCAGATTGATAGTTAACGTCTCTAATAGGTGTATTCTCTAATATTTCAGCTAAAAATATACAAATGTTTTCATCTCAGATACTGTGTTATGCTATCAGTATTAGCTGTGGCTTCTCTCTAGCAATATGTTTGTATATATCCTCTGGTCTGTAGTGGTTGATGCAGTTGTGTGGATTCTTCTCTTACCCTCTGGTCCTGGTTTCTCTGTGTCACCCACACGAAGAGGCCTGGCCTCTGGCTCCTTTGGTTTGTGTCTGTTGTGGTGTCTCTGTGGGGCGTTCACGTCTTCACGGTAGACTGGAACAAAAGATATTCACACAGTTAAAAGCTGACAGATCAGCATGTGTAAAACAGGTGGATGTGATTTGATGTCATGCTACGGAGTCAAGCCTAGCGGTACTGGTCTGGCCTGGTTAAGCATCCACCACTGTTCGGGTCTGCCCTGTAGTGTGAAGCAGGTGGATGTGATTTGATGTCATGCTACGGAGTCAAGCCTAGCGGTACTGGTCTGGCCTGGTTAAGCATCCACCACTGTTCGGGTCTGCCCTGTAGTGTGAAGCAGGTGGATGTGATTTGATGTCATGCTACGGAGTCAAGCCTAGCGGTACTGGTCTGGCCTGGTTAAGCATCCACCACTGTTCGGGTCTGCCCTGTAGTGTGAAGCAGGTGGATGTGATTTGATGTCATGCTACGGAGTCAAGCCTAGCGGTACTGGGCTGGCCTGGTTAAGCATCCACCACTGTTCGGGTCTGCCCTGTAGTGTGAAGCAGGTGGATGTGATTTGATGTCATGCTACGGAGTCAAGCCTAGCGGTACTGGTCTGGCCTGGTTAAGCATCCACCACTGTTCGGGTCTGCCCTGTAGTGTGAAGCAGGTGGATGTGATTTGATGTCATGCTACGGAGTCAAGCCTAGCGGTACTGGTCTGGCCTGGTTAAGCATCCACCACTGTTCGGGTCTGCCCTGTAGTGTGAAGCAGGTGGATGTGATTTGATGTCATGCTACGGAGTCAAGCCTAGCGGTACTGGTCTGGCCTGGTTAAGCATCCACCACTGTTCGGGTCTGCCCTGTAGTGTGAAGCAGGTGGATGTGATTTGATGTCATGCTACGGAGTCAAGCCTAGCGGTACTGGTCTGGCCTGGTTAAGCATCCACCACTGTTCGGGTCTGCCCTGTAGTGTGAAGCAGGTGGATGTGATTTGATGTCATGCTACGGAGTCAAGCCTAGCGGTACTGGTCTGGCCTGGTTAAGCATCCACCACTGTTCGGGTCTGCCCTGTAGTGTGAAGCAGGTGGATGTGATTTGATGTCATGCTACGGAGTCAAGCCTAGCGGTACTGGTCTGGCCTGGTGAAGCATCCACCACTGTTCGGGTCTGCCCTGTAGTGTGAAGCAGGTATCAGATGACATGAACATAACTCACAGCGGTTGTGCTGGACGTAGTTGACAGCGATGTTGGTGGGGACGAAGGAGGTACCGTTGTCCTTCTTCTTGTTCCTCTGATCCTGTAGCAGCTTGGCCTTGGCCTCCTCTGTGAAGATGATGTTCTTTATCTTAGCACTGAAAAACAAAAATCTGAAATAATGCTCTTTATCTAAGCTTCAAGGTGTGCTAAACAAACACAGCTGTTGTGCAAGGTTTTTAGTCACTGGATTTGTTGTGGTAAGATTACGAGACATTGCTATAGTTGCTACAGACATTAATACAGGTTTAACAAGAGCAAAAAAACAGAACTCCTAGGGGAAACACTCTTGCTGTATTCAGCTGCAGAAACATTGAGACCCTGGCCACTCACTCAATGCCAAGGTCAACTTCGGGGATCCCACTCAGCATCTGATTGGACAACATCTCTTCAGTCTTCTTGGCCGAGTTGACTCGGATGTTCTCCGGCAGCTCGTACAGGAGGTCCTCAGCGTTCTTCACTTTTACCTTCTGCTCCTCCGCTTCCACCAAGCCCTTCTTCTTCTTCAGCTCTGTCTCAATGTACTTCATCCTAGTCGGGGGGAGAACATTTAAAAATATACAGCAAAATATAGAACTTCAATTGTGAACTGAGACATCAGTGAGACCTCATCAGATAAGATGAGAACTCAGCAAAAAAAAATTGCATTTTTCAGAACCCTGTCTTCCAAAGATAATTAGTAAAAATCCACAGATCTTCATTGTAAAGGGTTTAAACACTGCTTCCCATGCGTGTTTAATGAACCACAAACAAAGAACATGCACCTGTGGAACGGTCATTAAGACACTAACAGCTTACAGGCGGTAGACAATTAAGGTCATAGTTCTGAAAACTTAGGACACGAGGCCTTTCTAGACTCTGAAAAACACAAAGAAAGATGCCACGGGTCCCTGCTCATCTGCGTGAACGTGCCTTAGGCATGCTGCAAGGAGACATGAGGACTGCAGATGGGAAGCAATTTATTGCCAGGGCCACGAGTTACACCAGGAATGCACAATCCCTCCATCAGTGCTCAGACTGACCGCAGTAGGCTGAGAGAGGCTGGACTGAGGGCTCACAGCAAAAACTGGCCTGTTGCAGGGCAGGTCCTCATCAGACATCACCGGCAACAACGTCGCCTATGGGCACAAACCCTTCGCTGGACCAGACAGGACTGGCAAAAAGTGCTCTTCACTGACGAGTCGCGGTTTTGTCTCACCAGGGGTGATAGTCGGATTCAAATTTATCGTGTAAGGAATGAGCGTTACACCGAGCCCTGTACTCTGGAGCGGGATCGATTTGGAGGGTCCGTCATGGTCTGGGGCGGTGAGTCACAGCATCATCGTACTGAGCTTGTTGTCATTGCAGGCAATCTCAACGCTGTGCGTTACAGGGAAGACATCCTCCTCCCTCATGTGGTACCCTTCCTGCAAGCTCATCCTGACCTGACCCCCCCCAGTGTAACAGTATAATTTACCAGCATGACAATGCCACCAGGCATATTGCTTGTTCTGTGCGTGATTTCATGCAAGACAGGAATGTCAGTGTTCTGCAATGGCCAATGAAGAGCCTGGATCTCAATCCCATTGAGCACGTCTGGGACCTGTTGGGTCAGAGGGTGAGGGCTCGGGCCATTTCCCACAGAAATGTCCGGGAACTTGCAGGTACCTTGGTGGAAGAGTGGGGTAACATCTCACAGCAAAGAACTGGCAAATCTGGTGTAGTCCATGAGGAGGAAATACACTGCAATACTTAATGCAGATACACCAGATACCGACTGTTTGATTTTGACCCCTCCCTTTGTTCAGATACACATTATTCCATTTATGTTAGTCACATGTCTGTGGTACTTGTTCAGTTTGTCTCAGTTGTTGAATCTTATGGTCATACAAATATTTACACAAGTTTGCTGAAAATAAACGCAGTTGAGAGAGGACATTTTTTTCCCTGAGTTTTAGTTTAATGTATTTTCCGTATGGCGTCAGCTAATGGGGATCTTAATTGGACGAATAAAATGTTTGGTGTGCAGAGGTTTGTTGATAACATACATGTCGGCATCTTCATCTCGTCTGTTGGTCTCGGCAGAGAAAGAGGTGCCCAAATTAAGGTCCCCTGTGTCGTCATCGGTCCTGAAGGTGGAGAAGAGACGTACACCATAAATACTGACAAAAGCTTGGTCTTACATACATTAAAAGCCTCAAACTGGTAGCAATAAAAGCTTACATGTCTCTGGCCCGGTCTTTAACTTTTTTCATGTCAACAACCCCCCCCGTCTTCAATTTAAAAGGGTCATTCTGTTGAGCAATGAAAGTTGAGAAGAATGTAGTTAGTATAAGATGTTTGAAGCAGAAACACAAACACATTCAATGTATCAACAACTGAACAATAACACTATGTAAACATGGGAAAAAAACATACATCACCCCCTTCGTCCAAGCGAAGTTTCTCCCCCTCCAACAATGCGGCCACGCTGAATAGTAAGTTAATCAGAACTTTTCAATTTCGTTAAGGTACAATTTCTCAACTATTAAAGTAATTTTATAATATGCCTATTCTTTTTTAGAATATATGCTAAATTGTACATGCCTCAGTAGGCGCAAGTAACTGTCTTTACTCCATCTTAACACAATAAGCTTGCTCATTTGAGTCTTTGTAAACAAACTATGATTAAAGCTATTATGTCTATCTCATGGACTGAGATAATGATTCAATTTATCCAGCCGCATCCCTTGGCTTTATAGCAGCAAACCAAGTTATGAGCCTGTAATTTGGCTGAAAACCCAATTCAGTCTTTAAAACAAATGTTGATAATCAAATATTATTGCATAGCTATCTGTGATATACACTTCTAGCTAAGTGCAATTAGATTATGTACACAACAGAAACATGCTGTTTAACTGTAAACTTTACCTACCTAACTCCAGTCTGTCTTTTCCGTAAACTCTGAAGTTCTTTAGCTTCGTCCAATTTCGATCTGAGCAGAGAAAAAAAGATTTGACTAGTGTCAATATCAAGAACAGGAAGAACTGCTATCTGGCAATCGAAGTCATTAGCCAACTAGAAGCTAGCTATCATACACGTCGTGGCTAACTAAGGTAAGCTATATTGAAAACGTCTCAAACGTTACCTAACTTCAGCTGTTATCTCGTCTTCCTCTTCATCCGAAGAGCTTTCTCTTCTCCTTCTAAAGTTTTTTCCCGACGGCATTATTGTAAAGTTTTCGAAAGGATGGTAGCAAACGTTGTGTACACGACTTTACAGTGTACGCAGATGCTCTTTTGCCAACAATAATAACACAGGGGACAGATTTCGCTGATGGACCTATGCACCACTTCCCCCCAAACCGGATGTGACGTAATACTTGACGATAATTGTGACGATGGTAAAAGTAAAAAAAATACATATATGAACATATATATTTTTATATGTTTTACTTCTTAACCCTCCTGTTGTCTTCGTTTCTTGTTAATTAATTATGTGTAATTATGTCCAAAATGACCGCAACATTAGTGCTGAAAATAAATATTTTATAATACATATATTATCACCTAATGTTGCCTTAGATCTTTTCATCAACTTAAGTTCTTGTGAACATTACACGTTTTGAACTTCTATTTGGTATTTATGGCCTGTAGGCCTCATTGACCTGAGCTACTACAACTCGTTTTTGAGTAGAAAAAAGCAGAATGTATGGATTATTTTGACTATAACAAATACTCAGATGAAACATATTGTGTTATTTATCACAGACTACTTTGAGTCAAAGTTTAACACGGACTCTTTCCTCCTCACCAGTGTCATGATCAAAGATATGATCAAGAGCCTCACATACAGTATATCGTTTGGTCATTATGCTACCACATAATAAATTGTGAGCAAGGCCTCAAAAAAGCTTTATATACTGTACAAGAGCTGCGATAAAAGTTATATATATTAATGAAACAATGTTGCGATTGTTTGTGAGAATGCCAACAGGTGTGGTTCCCGTGGGGGAAAGGTTCTGTGGGGGTTGCCATGGAAGGGGAGTGAGGTGTGTGTGTGCTCAAACATACATGCATGTGGGGGTCTTGGAGAGGAAGTGTGTCCATCTGATGGATGGGCATGTGTCCGAACTCAATTTTATACAGTAATTGTAGTTTCACCCATTCATTTCTAATGACATGTCATTTTTGACCGGGAACACCACAGGCGTACAAAAGTTAAATAATACACCCAAAATGTAATGAAAATCATCCAAATGTATTTTGTGTGTTCAGATGACAATCAGATTAAATTAACTACATTTTTCAGAGAGAAAACTTGTAAATCGGTCCAATTCGACCGGAACACAGCAGAAGGGTTAAACCTGTGTGCTTGGTTATGCACTTTGCTTAATAGGCATTTTGAATGTACAATTCCACGTCAGTATATGTTTGTACAATTTTAAAACCTTTGTCTCCTGAGTGGTGCAGCGGTCTAAGGCACTGCATCTCAGTGCTTGAAACTTCACTACAGACACCCTGGTTCGGATCCAGGCTCTATCATAACCGGCCGTGATTGGACGGCGCACAGTAGGCACAGCGTCGTCCAAGTTTGGCCGGCATAGGCCGTCATTCTAAATAAGAATTTGTTCTTAAAGTATTGCTACAACTCTTTATAGAAAACAAGGAAGAGTGTTTTTCTATTAGTGAATTTACATTTATGAATATTACATTTAGCCATTACATTTGAGGTATAAAAAATGTCTTCA
Source organism: Oncorhynchus gorbuscha (assembly GCF_021184085.1). NCBI lineage: Eukaryota > Metazoa > Chordata > Actinopteri > Salmoniformes > Salmonidae > Oncorhynchus > Oncorhynchus gorbuscha. The sequence continues at coordinate 71,166,493 of NC_060183.1, read as the reverse complement.
TCTGTTTTTATAGTTACGGAAATTGGCTTCACATTTTATCATTCGATGATGTATCCTTAGCTCAGTTGGTCGCACATGGCGCTTGCAAAGCCAGGGTTGTGGGTTTGATTCATACGGGGGACCAGTACGAAAATGTTTGCACTCGTTACTGTAAATTGCTCTGGATAACACTAAAATGTAAACAAGTCTTCAAGAATATTATTAACTACAAATGTCTTGCCATAATCTCTTTACGTGTAGACAGTGCCAAAATCTCTTTACGTGTAGACAGTGCCATAATCTCTTTACGTGTAGACAGTGCCAAAATCTCTTTACGTGTAGACAGTGCCAAAATCTCTTTACGTGTAGACAGTGCCAAAATCTCTTTACGTGTAGACAGTGCCATAATCTCTTTACCTGTAGACAGTGCCAAAATCTCTTTACGTGTAGACAGTGCCATAATCTCTTTACGTGTAGACAGTGCCAAAATCTCTTTACGTGTAGACAGTGCCATAATCTCTTTGTGTAGACAGTGCCAAAATCTCTTTACGTGTAGACAGTGCCAAAATCTCTTTACGTGTAGACAGTGCCATAATCTCTTTACGTGTAGACAGTGCCAAAATCTCTTACGTGTAGACAGTGCCATAATCTCTTTACGTGTAGACAGTGCCATAATCTCTTTACGTGTAGACAGTGCCAAAATCAATGCAAAGCTGTTTCTGGACGCTCAACACAAAAAGGACCGTTAATGTCTTTGATTTTCTTCAGGTAATGATTCGCAGGGTAATACTTATGGATCATTCTGAAAGAGACCTATTTCACCTTGTTAACAAGCAGGTATTTGTGTGGTAATAACCATACCTTTTTCCAACAGATATTATTGACACATGTATTCCAGTAAATTGTATCATGAGGAATAGAAACAACATCCCTATGAAATAAAGCAACAAGCTGCTAGTTCTTGCTGACGTGGTGCATAACAACACTGACGTTAAACCAGTGTGTGAGTTGGGGAGGGGAGCAAGTGGGATGGGGTATCTATTCCGTACAACAGCCACAGTAGCTAGCCAGGATACCATCGCTAGCTAGGTGTTTACCTATTTTTAACGCACGTTTCCCCTTAAATGAACTTATCTGAATATTGTTGTGACATCGCCTGGTGTTGGTAAATAGTTCATGTTGAGATTCATGTATTTGTTGTCGATGTCATCATCGATTTTTGATGCTAGTTAGTCGTGGAAAAACAGGGCCTTCAGTTTGCAGCAGAGCTGTCAGATTTCGGTGTCTCTAGCCAAACAATAGTGCAGGAATTGGTTTTATAAAATTAAAAAAGTGTACCTGTGTTGGCTGATGTGCGATAGTTAGATGTTTAGTTAATTGATTATCCATTTCTAGAATGTCGATGGGTTGTCAGGCAGCTAGTTACTAGTAAATGCAGTAATTTCAAAGCTTTGAGTGAGTAGAGTAACGTTAGCTTCCTAGCTAAACTAAAGAGCATCATTGTCGGCGACATTCCCTGCTACAGTACGACTAATTCGACATATGTTTTGTAATAGTCTACTCTGGCAGAGTCAGACACACCCTTTGATTGAAGTGTGTCTACTTATTGTAGCCACTTACTGATGTCAGCTTGCTTCAATCTATTGTTTTATCTACACAAACAAAATATCAGATTCATATTTTTGTGTATTAGCTAGATCCTTAGAAGAAGTTGAATAAACATGAGTGACCTGGGGGACATTTGTCCCCACCTGGAATCCATAGGGGAGGTCACCAAGGAGGACCTTCTGCAAAAATCCAAGGTAAGAGAAATTATGGTTTCTAAAGAGATTTGCCCAGTCGAGCTTGGGACTATAAGGTTCTATTTGCATTTTGTTCAAAATTATACTGTAAATACCTAAATTCATATTGTTAAAGTTCAAAAGAATACAATATGAAAAATGCTGACACCATTAAAACCAATGAGGGGTTGGAACTTTAAAGACAATTATCTCAGAATCATCTTGCAGATATAGCCTTATATCCCCAAGCTCTCGCATTGTCAAGCATCTATAATATGTATGGAATGGATGCAATGTGACCAAAGTCATGTCTTTTGCTCTTGAGTCATGTCTTCTAGATTTCCCTTCACATTTTTCTGGTCTAAAAGGCCCCAAGTCCCACAAAATGTACAATACATTCTGGTGGTCTGACAAAATCACACAGGAGATGGTGCTGTATAATTGTTTTGTGTTTTGAAGGGAACCTGCCAGTTATGTGTAGCAGGAGGACCCAACCTCTGGGCCTGTCTTCAGGTAAACAGCAGAGGCTGCTTTTCTTCACTGTTTCAGATATTCTGTGGACCATAATATATATTTTTACCTGTAGACTTATGTAATAGTTTTTTTTATTTTGTTCAGAGCGAGTGTCCATATGTTGGCTGTGGAGAATCCTTTTCAGATCACAGCACCCTACACGCTCAGGTGAATTCTGCTCAGAGCTTTTCTTCTTTGGGTTGTGGGAGATGCTATTTCAAGATCACTTTATTGGCTCAACCAAAATTTGACTTCCACCTCCTCAGAGAGACACATGTGCAACAGCATTTAGGATTTAATACCAGCAACCAGGCGGTTGCCAGCTCACTTCCTGACAGATTTTTCCCATCGGACCCGGGATTTGAACTTGCAGCCTTTCGGTTGCTGTCTCACCTCCCTAACCACTAGGCTACCTGACACCCTAGCATTTCATGCAACAAAAATGTTTTTCAAAATCTTATTAAGTGTGTGGGCGTGTGTCTCTGTCTCTCCCCCCTAGACTAAGAAACACAGCCTGACAGTAAACCTGACAACATTCAGAATCTGGTGCTATGTGTGTGAGAGGGAGGTGTTTCTAGAGCAGAGGCCTGCAGTAGTATCTGCTATGTCTGCCACTCACACTCCCCACCACTGTAAAGCTATGGACAACCAGGTACGCCATCGCACAAAGGTCAGCTCAGCTATATTCAACTATACTATGTGTACATGCCTTTTGGGCACTGGTCTAAATTAGTGCACTATATAGGGAGCCATTTGGGATTGGCCCTATATCAACTATGGCTAAAATATATTTTAATTTAGAAAGGGTTCATAAACTATTCAGAAGGCCTGCATTATGTACTGTGTATAAATCATTTATTTATTATAAAGTTTTACTCAACTAGGTTTAATTTTGATCAGCTCACATTCACACTTGTGAGCTGAAATGCAGCCGATTCTGTGTTTTTATATTTTAATTGGTTTCCCACAGGCACACAGACTTATGTTCTTATTCGTTTTTTTTAATGACAACGAATAATTTTCCCAGGATGCATTTCATCAACCAGTGAGTCACCACCGCCCGTTGAAGGCGGTGCCCATCGCGGTGGCAGAAGAAGAGGGGTCAGAGTCGGAGGAGGATGACCTCAAACCCAGAGGTAACCTCTGACCCCCCCCCCCCCTGGTCATCATGGCAACCATTCAATAACAGTAAAGAATACAGTGCATTTGGAAAGTATTCAGACCCCTTCTCTTTTTCCAGGTCAGATGCATCCTGTTTCCATTGATCATGCTTGAGATGTTTCTACATCTTGATTGTTTTTACAACTACCTGTGGTAAATTCAATTGATTGGACATGATTTGGAAAGGCACAAACCTGTCTATTTAAGGTCCCACAGTTGACAGTGCAGGCCATGAGGTAGGAATTGTCCGTAGAGCCCTGAGACAGGATTGTGTCAAGGCACAGATCTGAGGAAGGGTACCAAAAAACCTCTGCAGCATGGAAGGTCCCCAAGAACACAGTGGCCACCATCATTCTTAAATGGAAGAAGTTTGGAACCACCAAGACTCTTCCTAGAGCTGGCTGCCCAGACAAACTGAGCAATCAGGGGAGAAGGGCCTTGGTCAGGGAGGTGACCAAGAACCCGATGGTCACTCTGACAGAGTTCCTCTGTTGAGATGGGAGAACCTTCCAGAAGGACAACCATCACTGTAGCACTCCACCAATAAGGCCTTTATGGTAGAGTGGCCAGACCGAAGCCACTCCTCAGTAAAAGGAACATGACAGCCCGTCTGGAATTTGCCTCAAGGACTCTGACCATGAGAAACAAGATTCTCTGGTCTGATGAAACCAAGATTGAAGTATTTAGCTTGAATGCCAAGCATCTGGAGGAAACCAGGCACCGCTCATCACCTGGCCAATACCATCCCTATGGTGACGTATGGTGGTAGCAGCATCATCATGCTGTGGGGATGTTTTTCAGCGTCAGGGACTGCGAGACTAGTTGGAATCGAGAGAAAGATGAACGAAGCAACGTGCAGACAGATCCTTGATGAAAACCTGTTCCAGAGCGCTCAGGACCTTAGACTGGGGCGAAGGTTTAACTTCCAACAGGAGAAAAACCCTAAGCACACAGCCAAGACAACGCAGGAGTGGCTTCGGGACAAGTCTCTGAATGTCCTAGAGTGGCCCGGACTTGAACCCAATCAAACGTCACTGGAGAGACCTGAAGATAGCTTTGTAGAGATGCTCCCCATCCAACCTGACAGCTTGAGAGGATCTGCAGAGAAGAATGGGAGAAACTCCCCAAATACAGGTGTGTCAAGCTTGTAGTGTAATACACAAGAAGACTCAAGGCTGTAATCGCTGCCAAAGGTGCTTCAAGAAAGTACTGAGCAAAGGGTCTGAATACTTATGTAAATATCATATTTAAGTTTTTTATTTGTTATAAATGTGTAAACATTTCTAAAACGGTTTTTGCTTTGTCATTATTGATTGAGGAAAAATAAAATAATTTAATTTTAGAACTAGGCTGTAACAAAATGTGGAAAAAGTGAAGGAGTCTGAATATTTTCCGAATGCACTGTATATTGTCCAACATATACACAGTTCAACTGATACCCTTAGCCTGTACAGGGGATACCTAGTCAGTTGGGCAGCTGAATGCATTCAACCAGAAGTTCTCTCTTTATGGGTGACAACCATAGCCATCAGATATGGTCTGCATTTTAAATGTAACATACGATCAGATATAGAGCTCTGTACAATCGTTTTGTTCATCCTTTTCTCTAGATGACACGCTTAGCAGGTCTATTCCTTAGTGATTTGTGCCAAGCTGATTTTGTCAGGGACCTCCCAAATTATCTGAGAGCCTAATGAGACGAGCTCTGGGTTAAGAGAAATATAATTGCTTTGGGGCCTAAGAGTACGTACCAGACAATGGTAATAGACTAACGGTCAATATTAACTGACAGGGTCCATGTCATGCATTTTCACTAACAGATGTAGTATCTTAATTTGATCACTGTTGTTGCAGATAATTTTTCATGTGCTGCAAGAAATTAAAATGAGCCTTGTGGTTTACATAAATTCACTGAAAGCCTGCAGTTCTTACTAATTAGATCACACACCTAAACTATAGCCTACTGTAGCCTAGCAAAGCTAATTTCCCATAATAAATTATCACTTTAGAGTAATCAAATCATCCAGGAATATTTTTCTCCTGTGAGAAACTGGTCAAATGAAGATCCCACATACTGTATGTAGGCCTGTTCTCCAAATATTAGGTGTAAACAGTGGAGTGGCTTGTATCATAGTCCTACCATATAATATTATAAATATACCTGTATGACGTTATTAAGCTTCTTCTTTTTTTCCCCCTACATCTTTCTCAAAGGTCTGACAGGGATGAAGAATATCGGTAACTCCTGCTACATGAACGCAGCTCTTCAAGCCCTGTCCAACTGGTGAGGTCACTTCCTGTCTCGTTTCGTAAAGCTGAAAGTGTATGAGCATATGTGTATTCGTCTTCCAGTTCTTTCACGATTCTGTAATAGCAGAATTTTTTGCAAAATCAACAATTCCCTGCATATTATAGAGTGGGTGAAAACGTGCTTTGATGATGATGACAAGTTCTGAATCGTTCAGTGGGGTCTTTCTCTAACATTCTGAATCGTTCAGTGGGGTCTTTCTCTAACATTCTGAATCGTTCAGTGGGGTCTTTCTCTAACATTCTGAATCGTTCAGTGGGGTCTTACTCTAACGTACTGAATCGTTCAGTGGGGTCTTTAACGTACTGAATCGTTCAGTGGGGTCTTTAACGTACTGAATCGTTCAGTGGGGTCTTTAACGTACTGAATCGTTCAGTGGGGTCTTTTGAACGTTCAGTGGGGTCTTTAACGTACTGAATCGTTCAGTGGGGTCTTTAACGTACTGAATCGTTCAGTGGGGTCTTTAACGTACTGAATCGTTCAGTGGGGTCTTTAACGTACTGAATCGTTCAGTGGGGTCTTTAACGTACTGAATCGTTCAGTGGGGTCTTTAACGTACTGAATCGTTCAGTGGGGTCTTTAACGTACTGAATCGTTCAGTGGGGTCTTTAACGTACTGAATCGTTCAGTGGGGTCTTTAACGTACTGAATCGTTCAGTGGGGTCTTTAACGTACTGAATCGTTCAGTGGGGTCTTTAACGTACTGAATCGTTCAGTGGGGTATTTAATGTACTGAATCGTTCAGTGGGGTCTTTAACGTACTGAATTGTTCAGTGGGGTCTTTAACGTACTGAGTCGTTCAGTGGGGTATTTTTCTAACTTACTCTTGAGTGTACAAAACATTAGAAACACCTTCCTAATATTAAGTTACACCCCGTTCTGGCCTCAGAACGGCCTCAATTCGTCGGTACATGGACTCTACAAGGTGTCCCAAGCGTTCCACAGGGAACACATTCAAACCAGTGCGCCTGGCACCTGCTACTATACCCTTTTCAAAGGCACTTAAATATTTTTGTCTTTCCCATTCACCCTCTGTATGGCACGCATACATAATCCATGTCTCAATTGTTACTCACCGGTTTATGTCAAGAACTGTAACGCTGCTGGGGCTTTCATTCTGAACAGTTTCCCGTGTGCATAAAGAATGGTCCACTACCTGAAGGTCATCCAGCCAACTTGACACAACTGGGAAGCATTGGAATCAACAAGGGCCAGCATCCCTGTGGAACACTTTCAACACCTTATAGAGTCCATGCCCGACAAATCGAGGCTTTTCTGGGGGAGGAGGGGGGTGTGCAACTCAAAATTAGGAAAGTGTTACCAATATTTGCTATACTGTGTATTATCCGAGGGCCTGCATATTTTACCAATCACCCGCATAAAACAGTAAATTCATCACAATGGTATCACGTAAGACTGATCCGTCACTGCAGTACAAAAAGAGGGCTCGCAATTTCAACCAATCACTGCACATTTATTGCAAGCAAAATGTCATAATTGCCGAGGCAAAATCAATCATTTTAGCCTGCAGAAAAATCTCAGTGGAATCCTGTAGGGATTTGCTCTTCTCAGCAGAAGCCAGTGTGTTTGATTGGATCTCCAACTGACCAGTTCTTTCTTTCTTCTCCATCCCTCCCCTAACCCCCTCTAACCACTCTAACCCCACCTAACCCCCTCTAACCACTCTAACCTAACCCCCCTAACCCCCTCTAACCACTCTAACCCCACCTAACCCCCTCTAACCACTCTAACCCCACCTAACCCCCTCTAACCACTCTAACCCCACCTAACCCCCTCTAACCACTCTAACCCCACCTAACCCCCTCTAACCACTCTAACCCCACCTAACCCCCTCTAACCACTCTAACCCCACCTAACTCTAACCCCCTCTAACCACTCTAACCTCCCCTAACCCCCTCTAACCACTCTAACCCCACCTAACCCCCTCTAACCACTCTAACCCCACCTAACCCCTCTAACCACTCTAACCCCACCTAACCCCCTCTAACCACTCTAACCCCACCTAACCCCTCTAACCACTCTAACCCCACCTAACCCCCCTCTAACCACTCTAACCTAACCCCCTAACCCCCTCTAACCCCCTCTAACCACTCTAACCCCACCTAACCCCCTCTAACCACTCTAACCCCACCTAACCCCCTCTAACCACTCTAACCTCTCCTAACCCCCTCTAACCACTCTAACCCCACCTAACCCCCTCTAACCACTCTAACCCCACCTAACCCCCTCTAACCACTCTAACCCCACCTAACCCCCTCTAACCACTCTAACCCCACCTAACCCACTAACCCCACCTAACCCCCTCTAACCACTCTAACCCCACCTAACCCCCTCTAACCACTCTAACCTCCCCTAACCCCCTCTAACCACTCTAACCCCACCTAACCCCCTCTAACCACTCTAACCCCACCTAACCCCTCTAACCACTCTAACCCCACCTAACCCCCTCTAACCACTCTAACCCCACCTAACCCTCTCTAACCACTCTAACCTCCCTAACCCCCTCTAACCCCACTCTAACCTCCCCTAACCCCTTCTAACCCCACCTAACCCCCTCTAACCACTCTAACCCCACCTAACCCCCTCTAACCACTCTAACCCCACCTAACCCCCTCTAATCCCTCTACAGTCCTCCTCTCACTCAGTTCTTCCTGGACTGCAGTGGACTGGTGCGGACAGACAAGAAACCTGCACTGTGCAAGAGCTACCAGAAACTAATCTCTGAACTCTGGCACAAGAAACGGTAGTGTACCAATGGACATGCTAATATGTTGAATATTACAGTCTGTATGTACCATTCAACATGCACATTTTTGTGCTAGATATTCACAAGAATGCAGCAAAATTGTGTTTTTAAATGATACTGTCTGGCCTATGTAATAGAATAAAATACATCTTACCCCAAGACACTTTCACAAGGGGGGCTATTCCAGAAAACGTGTGACTTAATGTATGTTTAATGAGTCTACCTGCTTAGTCATGGCCTGCTACACATTCTGCTTCCTCTTCTTCATTCCCTCGCTCTCACGTTCCTTCTCTCTCTGTAACTCTCTCTCTCTTTCCTCCAGGCCTAGTTACGTGGTCCCCACCAGTTTGTCCCAGGGAATCAAGCTGGTCAACCCTATGTTCCGTGGCTACGCCCAGCAGGTAGGGGCAAGCTCCCAGCAGGTAGGAAACAAAATTATGACCTGACCCCTAGCCCTACCCTCCCCTCTGGCTCCTCTCTTTAACCCCCGACTTAACCCACCTCTACCTGTGTCCCATACCCCCAAAATAATCACTGTTGCCACAAACCAAATGGACCCCCAGGGACAGTGAAGTTTCATAGGTTGATTGTTGTGTTGCTGATTGGCTAACCCTGTCAGTGATACTTGGAAGTAGGGTGCCAAGACAGTGAAATGGGGAAGATCTCCAATGCATACTCCTCGCGTTCTTTCTCCTCGTCTCCTTCTCAAAACCCATTGAAGGAGAAAGTCAGGAGACGAGGAGAGAGGACGTGAGGAGTATGCAATTGAGATCTTCCCAAGTGGCACCCTATTCTCTGTGTAGTGCACTACTTTTGACCATAGCGCTATGGATCTGGTCAAAAGTAGTGCACTATATAGGGAATAGGGTGCCATTTGGGATGATGACATGCTGTAACTAGCACACAGTAACTAGTGGACATTTTGATGTTACTGCTTGGCTTAATGGGTGTTTGGTTGATTGGAATGGGATTGTGTGTATGTGACTTTTGGTTTTGATTGCTGTGGAAAAATACAATGACAAAACTGCTGTGAAAATAGTATTGTGTTGAGCCTGTGTGATCAGCATGCTTTCTCTCTGTTTCTCTTAATGCTTCACCTTCTTTTACCATCACACACACTCTCAATGACTTTCTGTGCCTAAGCGCTGCAGGGAACACACACACGCACACGAACACAAAGGAAGAAATAGGGACTCTAATCAGGGAAAGGATCGGGAACAGGTGTGGGAAGACACACACACACACGAGAGAGTGAGAGAGGGAGGGGAGAGAGAGGGATAGAAAGAGGAAAGAACCTAATAAGACCACACACACAGGGACACACACACACACACACACACACACACACACACACACACACACACACACACACACACACACACACACACACACACACACACACACACACACACACACACACACACTTTCCCTGCTTCGTAGTCCTCCCACACCAATATCCCCTCTCTCTTTCTACTTGATAGAGCAGCATCCTCCCCTCTTCTACCTCTTTGTTTGTGTAGTGTGTGTGAGATCTGAGTATATAAGACAGTTCCACACACTCTCCCTCTCGCCCTGTATACTACTACATAGGATACCCAGGAGTTTCTGCGCTGTCTGATGGACCAGCTCCACGAGGAGCTCAAGGAGCCATTGGCAGAGTTCGGCACGGGGGGTGAGGGGGACGAGCGGAGGGACGGGAGCGACCGCTCCCCCGCCGAGGACGAGTTCCTCTCCTGCGACTCAGGTGCCAGCAGCGACCGGGGAGAAGGAGGAGGGCTGGGGGAGGCAGGGCTGCTCATCCAGGACGAGTGCGGGGTGTCACCGAGGGTGGGAGGAGGGGGGACAGGCACTGGGGGGCGATCAGGGACAGGAGGACCCATCTCGGAGAAAGAGAGGCTGAAGGAGAAGAGGGTTTTGGGCTCGCCCCTCCACGGAGGCTCCCAGGAGATGGACGAGGACGCAGATGTGGATACGGCGGCGGCCGAGAAGGGGGCTCTAGAGAGGGGGGCGGAGGAGGAGGAGGGGACCCCCCCTAGACCACAGAGCCCCAGTCAGAGTCAAACACAGGGACAGATGCAGAGCAGCAACACTCCAGGTATGGGCTTTGTTATTGTTGGACCCAAAGCACAGAAAGAGAATCTGGACGCATATTTTAATTCACAGGCAATAAATATTAAACAAGTGTCATTTTAGATTCTGAACCCAATTTCGAGTCACACCGTAGGAATGTCTTCAAAAGTCGCTTTTTTTCTACCTGTGAAACATTGCCAAGGTGCGTCCGTTTCTCTCTGATACAGAGAGACTCATACATGCTTTTATTACAAGCAGGCTTGACTGTTGTAATGCTCTCCTATCTGGTCTACCCAAGAAAGCCATTGGTCAACTGCAAAACATACAGAATACACAGGTACTGACCAGGACCAGACGGAGAGCATACGTTATGCACCGGTTTGAAATTCTCTGCACGGGCTGCCTGAGTTTTAGAATTCATTTTAAGATGATTTTATTGGTTTTTAAATCAGTCCACAATTGTGCACCCCAAAACATACCAGATATACTTTTAGGTTATGTACCCAGTAGGTCCCTCAAGTCCTCTTACTACCTCTGTTAACTATCCCAAAGCCTAGGACCAAGAGGCATGGAGAGGCAGCCTTTAGTTACTATGCCCCCTGCGTCTGGAACAGCCTGCCAGAGCACCTCAGTGGGGTTGAAACTGTGGACATATTTAAAAGAGATCTTAAAACACACCTTTTTAGCTTTGCTTTTCCTTTCAGTGCTTTTTAGTCGTTCATTTCTGGTTATTCTTTAGTTTGTTATCTTCTTGTTTGTTGTGTAGTAAATATTTCCGTTTTTATTTTCATGTTTTCTGTGAATCGCAATTTTGTTGCTTCCATGTCTGAAATGTACTATATAAATAAAGCTTGATTTTGATTAGATTTGAGATTTTTGGTAATGGTGGAAGTAGAAAATGTAGTGTGTGTGTGTGTGTGTAGTGACCTGTTGTAGTGATTTGTGAGTAATCTCTTAAAAGCCCCCTCTTCCTCTTTCCTCTCCTACCCAGAGCCAGACAACGAGGCATCGATGCAGCAGCGCCCCCAGTCTCGCCCCTGCAGCCCTGTCCGTACGGTCCAGGAGCTGCAACCAAAACTCTCCTCCAGCCCCCCCTCGCTCTAGCACCCTCCGCTCTGCAGGGCCCACATACTCCTTCAAGAAAGGTATGGGGGGTGTCCTCGTCCATACACACACACACACTGTCACGTGTGCACACACTCTCCCACCCAAACACAGAGACACACCTTAGCCTCTCACACACACACAAACTATTTCACTCCCTTTCCCATAATCTACCTCTTAGCCCAGCTGATCCTGGGTGCCAAGAAGAAGAAACAGTCTCTCTACCGCAGTGTCATCTCAGACATATTTGACGGCTCCATCCTCAGCCTGGTCCAGTGTCTGACCTGTGACAGGGTGAGCTGTGCTGTGTGTGTGGACCACCACCAGGGGGCGACACTGCCATAGGAACTCTGCTTTACTACCTCTGTTGAAACCTCAGTACTGCCACATGAATATTGAATGTTGACCTCTTTTAATTTGTAGACCTTTTTAACAGAAGTTTTGGTCCATTTCCTCTCATCGCCCCCTCTCTCTCTTCTCCTCTCCCTTCCCCCCTTTAGGTTTCGACCACTGTGGAGACCTTCCAGGACCTGTCTCTGCCCATCCCAGGTAAGGAGGACCTTGCCAAGCTACACTCCTCCATCCACCAGAACATCCCAGCCAAGACCGGAGTCTCTCTGGATGTCTACGGCTCCCAGGGCTGGATCACCTACATCATGGACTCCATACGCAGGTCAGGGGAAGGCAGCTGTAGGAGTTGGGGGTAGAGGGCTGGTGGTAGAGGGTTGATGGTAGAGGGCTGGTGGTAGAGGGCTGGGGGTAGAGGGCTGGGGGTAGAGGGCTGGTCGTAGAGGGCTGGGGGTAGAGGGCTGGGGGTAGAGGGCTGGGGTTAGAGGGCTGGGGTTAGAGGGCTGGGGTTAGAGGGCTGGGGTTAGAGGGCTGGGGTTAGAGGGCTGGTGGTAGAGGGCTGGTGGTAGAGGGCTGGTGGTAGAGGGCTGGGGGTAGAGGGCTGGGGGTAGAGGGCTGGGGGTAGAGGGCTGGGGATGGGGGTAGAGAGCTGGGGATGGGGGTAGAGAGCTGGGGATGGGGTAGAGGGCTGGTGGTAGAGGGCTGGTGGTAGAGATCTGGGGGCAGAGGGCTGGGGGTAGAGGGCTGGGGGTAGAGGGATGGGGGTAGAGGGATGGGGGTAGAGGGCTGGGGATGATGGTAGAGGGCTGGGGATGATGGTAGAAGGCTGGGGGTAGAGGGCTGGGGATGATGGTAGAGGGCTGGGGGTAGAGGGCTGGTTGATGATGGTAGAGGGCTGGGGATGATGGTAGAGGGCTGGGGATGGGGGTAGAGGGCTGGGGATGGGGGTAGAGGGCTGGGGATGGGGGTAGAGAGCTGGGGATGGGGGTAGAGAGCTGGGGATGAGGGTAGAGAGCTGGGGATGGGGGTAGAGAGATGGGGATGGGGTAGGGGTCAATGGATGGGGCTAGCATTGGGGCCCGTTCAAGAGGGTGCAACATTACAGAACCTTCAGATGGAAATGTATTGTGTAGAACAGATGTGATTGACTGTCATCTAGAACAAGGAATGGTGTCAGCTCTATTCATTACATTTCTATCTGCAACAGCCAGTTGTGCAATGTAAGACTTAACATTGCCATGATTCATTCCAAGGAAATAACCTTACCTAGTATGTAACGACCTTGTAACAAGTAGTAAACCACATGTAACAGCTACATAATACTTGCTATTTATTCCTGTATACCCCCCCACTCCCCCCTCTGCAGGTTTGTGGTGTCCTGTATCCCCAGCTGGTTTTGGGGCCCCATGGTAACGCTGGAGGACTGTCTCGCTGCCTTCTTTGCTGCTGATGAGCTCAAAGGTTAACTCAAAAATATACAGTTGTCCAATAAAATGCATCAACATCCCTGATCTACTGGCTGCTTTTAATGTCACACACAAAGCTCTTGTTAACTTTAAACTGGTACTGAATTAGGAAGAAGTGTATGTTATTTTCTAGAGCCCACAACATTGACTCCACAGATTTACATGTCTGCAAATTGAGCGTTATCCCTCTTAGAAATACCAAGGCATTTGGATGGGTGATAAGTTGTCTTTTAAAACGCATATAGATTAGTTAACGAAGAAGCTGAGAATAAAACTGGGTTTCTTCATGAGAAATAAATGGTGCCTCTCGTTTAATAGTAGAAAACAGATCATTAAATCAATGTTCCTGTCAGCCCTGGATTAAGGCGACATTGTCTATATGAATGCAGCTGCCACTTCGTTAAAACCATTAGATACTGCTTATCACAGCGCACTTTTTGTGACGCAGGGCTCCCTGCCAAAGAGACATTGGTCTCAATAGGATTTTCCTGCTTAAATGATTTTTTTTTTTAAACGAAACCATATCCTTGCGTGAAATAATTTCAGTAATTTCTTAATTGTTTTGCAGGGGACAACATGTACAGCTGTGAAAAGTGTAGAAAGTAAGTATTTTGGAGAATTTGTAGTTCCATTTAGCATTAGAAGATTAATCTGCCTAGTTGATAATACAGATCACATTTCAGCACACATTTTTATACTCTTTCACTTATCTTGCAGATTGAGAAATGGTGTTAAATATTGCAAAGTACTTCAGCTACCTGAGGTAATGCTCTTATCTTTGTCCCCATCTATTATCTCATACTTTGACATTCTGCAAAGAAGATAAAACAAGCTTTATCAAAGCGACTAAAGATACCGAAGTTGTGTAATGTTGTTGATTTTCATCGTGAAGATAAGGCATTTGTTTCAGGAAATCTACATGAAACATTTTGTGTGTGTACAGATTCTGTGCATTCACCTGAAGCGTTTTCGTCATGAGGTGATGTACTCCTTCAAGATCAACAGTCACGTAGCCTTCCCATTGGAGGGACTCGACCTCCGACCTTTCCTGGCCAAGGATAGCCTCTCCCAGATCACCACTTACGACCTGCTGTCCGTCATCTGTCACCATGGCACCGCAGGCAGTGAGTAACAAGTAACAGTTGACTGACTGTACTACCTGACGTTTAGGGAACATGGTTGTTAGGCTTCACGGTTTTGATTAAACTCCAAATGTGTGTCAACTCATGTAAAAATGTGAGTTTATCACAACCAGTAACTTTCAGCTGCAGGGTACAGAAAGGGAGGTCATGGTACAGAAATAGATAGCCGCACACTGATGAATATGGTTGATTTCACAGCATACCTTTATCTACCTTTCTGCAATTCCTTCCTCTCTGTCTCTCTGCCTCTGCATCTGCCTCTCTGTCTCTGTCTCTCTCCCCCCAGGTGGTCACTACATAGCGTACTGTCAGAACGTAATCAACGGTCAGTGGTATGAGTTTGATGACCAGTATGTAACAGAGGTCCATGAGACAGTGGTGCAGAATGCTGAGGCCTATGTGCTCTTCTACAGGCGAGACTAACCTTCATACTACATTACAATGATAATAACAATGTATTTCTGTTTTAGTTATGGTATGTGTGTGTGTGTGTCTGGTCATGTGTGTGTCTATGTGTGCCTGTGTGTGTGTGTGTGTGTGTGTGTGTGTGTGTGTGTGTGTGTGTGTGTGTGTGTGTGTGTGTGTGTGTGTGTGTGTGTGTGTGTGTGTGTGTGTGTGTGTGTGTGTGTGTGTGTGTGTGTGTGTGTGTCCACAGGAAGAGCAGTGAGGAGTCAGTGAGGGAGAGGCAGAAGGTTGTGGCTCTAGCCAACATGAAGGAGCCCAGCCTGCTGCAGTTCTACATCTCCAGAGAGTGGCTCAACAAGTTCAACACCTTCACTGAGCCAGGGCCCATCAGCAACCACACCTTTCTTTGCCAGCACGGAGGTCAGTACTGTACTGGACCTACCACAAAAACACATCCTAAACATCAACTACACCTTTCTCTGCCAGCACGGAGGTCAGAACTGTACTTAACCTACCACAAAAACACATCCTAAACATCAACTACACCTTTCTCTGCCAGAACGGAGGTCAGTACTGTACTGGACCTACCACCAGAACCCATCCTGAACATCAACCAGACTTAATCTAGACCTGGGCTCACTTCAAGTAGTACTTGTTTTCTTTCAAATACTTTGAGACGTGCTTGATTGAGCTTCCTGGCACACTGGAACCAATAGAGTAGTCCCAAAAGTACAAACTCCACCCATCTATTCCAGTGGAGGCTGCTGCTGAGGGAAGGATGGCTCATAACTGCTGGAATGGAGTGAATAGAATGGTATCAAACACATAAAAAACATTTTTTTGATGCCATTCCATTTACTCCATTCCAGCTATTATTATGAGCCGTTCTCCCCTTAGCAGCAGCCTCCACTGATCTGGTCTGAGGATCTAGAGCGTCTGCTAAATGACTTAAATGTAAATGTAATGTAGGGATTCTATTTCTATGCCCTCACCAACCCCACCATCAAATACCAAGCACAACCACTCTCAACCCCCAGCACAACCACTCTCAACCCCCAGCACAACCACTCTCAACCCCCAGCACAACCACTCTCAAACCCCAGCAAAACCACTCTCAACCCCCAGCAAAACCACTCTCAACCCCCAGCAAAACCACTCTCAACCCCCAGCAAAACCACTCTCAACCCCCAGCACAACCTCATTGAAATAATCTTCTTCACGTTTTGTCCAGGGATCCCACCCAACAAGTACCACTATATAGACGACCTGGTGGTGATCCTGCCGCAGAATGTATGGGAGTACCTGTACAACAGGTAAGATGAGACTGTCTGTCCGACTGTCTGTCTTCCTACCCACTTGTCTGTCCATCAGACGGTCTGTCTAACTGACTGTGACTGTCGGTCTGTCTGTCTGACTAACTGTCTGTCTGTCTTAACTGTCTGTCTGTCTGTCTGACTGGTTGTCCATCTGTCTAACTGACTGGCCATCTGACTGTCCATCTGACTGTCCACCTGTTTCTCTGTCTGACTGTCCATCAATAGGTTGCATAGCAACAGCATCAACTTCTGAAAGACAGGCGAAGAGCTAGTATGCTCAACTGAAAGGATACTGTTTGTTTACGGTATACTAAAATGAACTAATCGTATGTAGTATACAGTATGTTAGTATTCGAACACAGCTTCTGTCTGAATGCCAATCTATTTCTCTGTCCATCGAACTAACTGTCTGTCTGTCTCCTAGTTTTGGAGGAGGCCCAGCAGTGAACCACCTGTACGTGTGTGCTATCTGCCAGGTGGAGATAGAGGCTCTGGTCAAACGCAGAAAGGTGGAAATAGACACCTTTATCAGGGTAAGAGGGATGGGTCACTGTGTGTGTGTGCGCGCTTGCCTGTAAGTGTGTGGTGAGTCCTGTATCAAAGGCCTCACCTGTTCTCTCGGTCTGTTTCCAGTTGAATAAAGAGTTCCAGGCGGAGGAGGCTCCTGCAGTTATCCTGTGTATCAGCATGCAGTGGTTCAGGGAGTGGGAGAACTTCGTCAAGGGCAAAGACAACGGTACGATTCTACGAAAATGGATGATTTATAATCAGAGGCATTACAGTACCAATGGAAGCTAAAGATCAGGATGACTTAATACACTATAATTATAACATTGTATCCTCTGTGCAGACCAGGGCCCATATACACACAGTGTTTTAGAGTAGGAGTGCTGATCTATTATCAGGACCCCACCTGTACCTATAATCTTATCAATTATGATCTAATAGACTAAACTGATCCTAGATCAGCACTCCAACTCTGAGACGATGTATAATGACACTAAAGCTCTTGGGGGTGCTTGTCATTGTCTTCTCAGAACCCCCTGGTCCTATTGACAACAGTAAGATTGGTGTGATGAAAGGGGGACACATACAACTAAAGCAAAGTAAGCAGTATATGCTGTTACATGTGTTTATTGGTCGGTCTGTCTGGGTGCGTGATCCTGTGTGTATTGGTCTGGGCCTGTGTGTGTTCACTTGTATGTGTTAATGTGTGCACGTGTGTGTGTGTTCATTTGTATGTGTTAATGCGTGCACGTGTGTGTGTTCATTTGTATGTGTTAATGCGTGCACGTGTGTGTGTTCATTTGTACGTGTTAATGTGCGCATGTGTGTGTGTTCTTAGGGGCTGACTATGGTCAGATCTCAGAGGAGACGTGGCAGTATCTTCTCAGTATCTACGGTGGAGGGCCTGAGACTGCAGTGAGACAGACAGTGTCGGCCCCGGCCCTCGACACAGACAGCCTGCACAGAGAGAGGAAGATCGAGGCAGAGACCAGGGCACTCTGAGAAACGCACACAATGGTGAGACACACACTTAAACACATTGTGTTTACACACACACATCCAAGTGTGTTGATTTATAAACACACTCGCAAGCAAACATACACACACACCCAAGCATCATCTCTGCCCACTAACTGTTTCCCACATCCATACACAAGAACCCAAACATACACACACACCCAAGCATCATCTCTGCTCACTGACGGTTTCCCACATCCATACACAAGAACCCAAACATACACACACACCCAAGCATCATCTCTGCCCACTAACTGTTTCCCACATCCATACACAAGAACCCAAACATACACACGCACCCAAGCATCATCTCTGCCCACTGACTGTTTCCCACATCCATACACAAGAACCCAAACATACACACACACCCAAGCATCATCTCTGCTCACTGACGGTTTCCCACATCCATACACAAGAACCCAAACATACACACGCACCCAAGCATCATCTCTGCCTACTGACTGTTTCCCACATCCATACACAAGAACCCAAACATACACACGCACCCAAGCTTCATCTCTGCTCACTGACTGTTTCCCACATCCATACACAAGAACCCAAACATACACACGCACCCAAGCATCATCTCTGCTCACTGACTGTTTCCCACATCCATACACAAGAACCCAAACATACACACACACACACAACCACCCACCTCAGGTCTAAGGACGATGTAACATAAACATTCCTGTCTCTACTAAACACTTCAGTACTAGACCTGTTGGCTCCTGTAACTGTCTGGTCCCGCTACAGTCCACTCTGTTCTCTCACGTAGCTCAGGTCATTCTCCTGTAACTGTCTGGTACCACTACAGTCCACTCTGTTCTCTCACGTAGCTCAGGTCATTCTCCTGTAACTGTCTGGTACCACTACAGTCCACTCTGTTCTCTCACGTAGCTCAGGTCATTCTCCTGTAACTGTCTGGTACCACTACAGTCCACTCTGTTCTCTCACGTAGCTCAGGTCATTCTCCTGTAACTGTCTGGTACCACTACAGTCCACTCTGTTCTATCACGTAGCTCAGGTCATTCTCCTGTAACTGTCTGGTACCACTACAGTCCACTCTGTTCTCTCACGTAGCTCAGGTCATTCTCCTGTAACTGTCTGGTACCACTACAGTCCACTCTGTTCTCTCACGTAGCTCAGGTCATTCTCCTGTAACTGTCTGGTACCACTACAGTCCACTCTGTTCTCTCACGTAGCTCAGGTCATTCTCCTGTAACTGTCTGGTACCACTACAGTCCACTCTGTTCTCTCACGTAGCTCAGGTCATTTTCATGACGTCATACAGGTACCTGACGAAATTAAGGAAACACTTGAGTAAATGAGGGATACAGGTGCTTCCACACAAGTGATTCCTGAGTTAATTAAGCAAATAACATCCCATAACACTTAGGGTCTTGTATAAAAATGCGGTTGTGTTCGGGACAATTTAATCTGTCGGGTAAAGTTGTTTTTTTCAGTTGTTCGGGCACACTAATGTTTTTCTTAAAGCAAGCCGAAGTCGGTAGAAGTCTATGTGCCTTCATCTGATTGGTCAACAGTAGGGATTCTTCAGAAAAGTCTTTGTTGTCATTCAATGACAGATTACTTGTTTTCATGCTCATTTTCACATTGAGAAATACTGTACCAAACATCTTAGTTAGATGTAAAATTGCGAGACTAAGATATCCTCAGGAAAAGAGTTATATTAATTCGGACTATTTTGAGGAAGTGTATACTGGCTACGGCGTCTCAACATAGACAAACAGTACTATTGACGCTTTTCGTTCCAATTTTCAAGCAAAGGTCTTTTAAAGTGGCTATGCTAGCACACTCGTTCGGTTAGCCTAGCTGAGCTCAGCTAGGCGCCAGCCAAACAGAAGCATGCGGAAGCCTTAAGCCTACTTTTTTCTTCCTTCCCTCCCTTCTAGGTCATCTGTCTGTCTGACTCCTACACCTGGGTGAAGAGAAGCACCTGGGTGAAGAGAAGCACCTGGGTGAAGAGAAGCACCTGGGTGAAGAGAAGCACCTGGGTGAAGAGAAGCACCTGGGTGAAGAGAAGCCTTGTCAGGAGCACTTTGTAAAACGTAGCAACGCGCCTCATTCTATTACCTGTGCAGAAGGACATAGTTGTCAATTATCATCCTACCGTAGTGAAAAGGTCTTATTTATAGAATAAATCTTAATAAGTTTTCTAAGTGAAAAATGTAACATTGCGTGACGCCATGCTTCTGATGCTGTTAGCAGCTATGGTTGGTTAAGTCTAAATCTAAAGAGCTGCTGTACCAGTGTAGTAGGTGTGTCATCGTTAAAGGTGTTCAGACGAGAAGTGGAGGGAGGTAGTGGTGTTTGGGACCATGATGCCAAGGAGTGTGACATCGTCAGTGTTAATCGCTGCTTGACGACTCGGGTCAACATATACATTCTGCTCCACACAGGACATTCAGTGACGACACGTCGGCCACTCATTTTTCTTTTCACGAGACAACAGAAGGACTGATATAAAAAATAAAAAACGTAAAGAACTAAAAGGATGTTCAGAGTTGAATGTTCTGCTTCTTTCCGAGGAGGACTACAGTGGTTTCCGATTGGCGTGACTCGTGCCGTCTCATCGCATAGTCAATTGACGTTACAATTGATTTGTTTAAGTCATACAGATTAAAGCTCATCCCATCAAGAACCCCTAATATTGTGTTTACAGACAGTAGGAACAAGCAGATGAGGGGATTCTCTCTCTCTGTTCCTTAGTGAGTGATTTCACAAGGTTTTGAGGTGTAGGAGATGAGCCTTGTCCCAGATCTGTTTTGTGCCGTCTTACTAACTCTCTATGGTCTAGTTGGCAAGATTCTGGGACCAGGCTAATAGGAAACCGCGGCAGATCTACAGGGGAGGAGGGGACCTTCAGGAGAGTAGCCCCAGGTCAGGATATCAGGCTAACAGGGAGGAAAGAGAGGGGGTACAACCCCCAATCCCCCTGCAGGGATAGAGGTAGAAGTGACCAGTGTGGAAGAGTGCCAAGGGCTATATCTGTCAAATCTCTATCACGTCTCGTACTTCTCCCCATCTCCATATCCCAGAACTCAACACTCCCCCAGGTCACTAGCCTGCACCAGCCTGCACTCGTCTCTCGGCTTGGGGAAATATCATATTCACCCTTATCCCTCTTACCATAAAGGTTCATTAACCTGCAGTGTGCATGTTAGTACTGCACGCTAACACAGATGTTCAAACTTGTTTTCCTTTTCTTTGGTATCGGTTGGCAGGAGGATGTTGTTGTGTACCCTCTTAGTAAAAACAGTTCCAAAAGGGTTCTGAGTCTGTCCCCATAGGAGAACCCTTTTTGGTTCCAGGTAGAACTATTTTGGGTTCCATGTAAAAACCAGATGGAACCCAAAAAGGTTCTACATGGAACCCAAAAGGGTTATCCTATGGGGACAGCTGAAGAACCCTTTTGGGTTCTAGATAGCACCTTTTTGTCTAACAATGCACAAGAGGGAGATGATGTAATCCAAGCGGGCATGTCATTATGAGCTTCACCTGAGTTCTGATTCCTTCAGAATGCCAACTAGCCATTTAAATGTTAACTAACATACGTTCAAGCGTGTCTGTCTACTGTAGCAATGCTATGTAATAGATGCTGAATGACAGTGTTGGAACCTAAATGTGAAAGTTTGAGTGATTCTGTGCTGGTAATTGGTATGTTGGTGTCCATAGAGAAGTAAATGTTTCCCCCTTTTTTTCTATATATATTTTTTTGTATTCCTTTGTTTTTGCCAATTCTGTAAAGAAGTGAAACCTCCAAGTGTTTTTGCAGAGAAGTGCAATGAAAACCTTTGACGGTCTATCTGTGCTCAGACACCTTAGAGTTTATTATTATAGGCTACCAATGGGTTGCTGAAGCGTTGTAACCTAGTTATGACAGCTGACTATACAGTGAGGGTCCCTGTGGTACATTCCAGCGGTCTGTGATTATTTTCTCAATCCACCTCTGAATTCCTGGTTTGTGTGTCTACGTTGGGTTGTGTACACACACTTGCGTGTAAGCGTTTCATTTTCACTGGTAAATGGTTGAACATAAAGATGTTGCTGTGGTGGGATTGATTGCATAGATAATGACTCGCCTCATATCTTTTTCCCAAAACAATAATAGGAGTTAATCAACTGCTGTTTTTCAATGATGAGAGAGAGTGTGTCATAGTGATGGTGATCTTTTGTTGCTATTTGACTTCCGTGGTTGATCCACACTCAGATGATTGTCTGGGATTGTCTGGAAAACAGATGTAATTATAAATGATTATATGATTAAAAGCCTGCTCTATCTTGTGCTTGGTGTGTAATCATATTTGAACACTGGTTTTCACACAAAGGCACAGCACAGTGTTGAATTAGAACCAGGAGTTTGGTTTACACTGGCAGGGGCGTGTCCAGAAAACACAATTATTGCTTGCTGACATCCATTTAACAAATATTCTCATTCTGAACCATGACACTATGATCAATATGTCTCACTTTGATGTATTGATGACCACTTACCTATCCCGCTGCCACACCCCATGGGATACACTGATTAGTGGTTTAGTATCTGGTTATAACGATTCTGCTCACAGACTGGGCCATCTTTCCAAACACTTATGAGGGAAGAGTTATGATTTTTAATGTTGGAATGGTGACCAGATCAATAGGTAATCTAGAAGACCAGACGCTTCCCATTGATTAAGCTTTTAGGGATGTTTTAGGGGCCACTGACCCCCCCTACTGCATGCTGGGTAAATTAATGTAATTGGACACACCCTCTTCTTGCTTTGGTGACCCACATGTATTGTGTGTGTGTGTCAATGAGTGAAGGAGAGAGAACAGTGTGTGTGTGTGTGTGTGTGTGTGAGTGAGTGAGTGAGTGAGTGAGTGAGTGAGTGAGTGAGTGAGTGAGTGAGTGAGTGAGTGAGTGAGTGAGTGAGTGAGTGAGTGAGTGAGTGAGTGAAGGAGAGAGAACAGTCGTCTCACTATGTGAGACTGTGATGTCATAGTCTTTGTTCCCTACGCCTTGTTCTGCTCTGACAGTATCAAGCTAACCCAGACAGAGTGAGGACTAAGGGGAGAGAGGAAGGAACAGAAGGAGAGGAGATGGAGCACACTGATCATCCTTTGCAGACAGGAGCAGTTAAACAACATACAAGGTGAGTGAGACAAGTAATGTGTACCTCTCTGTCACTCTCCCCTCCTCTCTCTTAATCCCTCTGTCTTTAAAGGTGCTGTGTTTATCAACCCCCCCCTCTCTCTTTGACCCACCCAAACAAGACTGCTGCTGCTGGATCGCTCCACTTTTTAAAAATGTTGTCATGTGTGCCTCTGACTACAGCATCTGACTACTGCATGTGTGACTGTTCAGCAGCAGCTGTCTGATTTGAGAGTTAGACTGATATGTTCCTGTACAGACAGTGTTTTGCCACCACAATCTGGGTGTGCTGTGTATCTGACTGTAGGCGGGCAGATTTCATAGTGTGTTTATAATGGCTGTTACTTCATTTTCTGACACTCAGTAAACGGCAGAGTCTCAGCTTTCCAGATATTGACTTCATCTTTCCGGAGAAACCAAGCCTCATTAAATAACTGATTGATGATGGGTGAATAGCTATATTACGTGCATGACTTTAAGCCTTTGCTATAACTGAATAAGAACATGGAGCTTATGACAGGGATGTTGTGCTGGCTACTGTACACGTAGCTGTGATGGAACGGGGTGGGACTGTCCCGTCCTCACCCCAGCGGCTGACATCATTGGCTAATTTGGATGTCTTTGCACGATGCACAAAGGCTGCTCATGATGTCTTCATCTACACAGGTTCATGTCTACTGCCAGTACATTACAATGCTCTTATCTGGATAAATTGACTGGTTTAATTATTAGTTCTAATAGATGACATGGAAATACAAAAATGGTGTATTTTCATATTCTTATGTAAGATAAAATGTATGTCACACAAAGTAGGATGTCCTGCAACTCATGGCTTTAGGGTAATGTATGTTGCAGGGTAATGTTCATAATGGATATATCTACCATGACAACTATATCTATGGTGGAAATAAGGGTAGGCTTCTCTAATTACTATTACTGGCATGGATCAGTTTGACCTCAGGGGTGGGTATGTCTGTCTGTCTGTGACTGTATGAACAGTTTGACCTCAGGGGTGGGTATGTCTGTGACTGTATGAACAGTTTGACCTCAGGGGTGGGTATGTCTGTGACTGTATGAACAGTTTGACCTCAGGGGTGGGTCTGTCTGTCTGTGACTGTATGAACAGTTTGACCTCAGGGGTGGGTATGTCTGTCTGTCTGTGACTGTATGAACAGTTTGACCTCAGGGGTGGGTATGTCTGTGACTGTATGAACAGTTTAACCTCAGGGGTGGGTATGTCTGTCTGTCTGTGACTGTATGAACAGTTTGACCTCAGGGGTGGGTATGTCTGTCTGTCTGTGACTGTATGAACAGTTTGACCTCAGGGGTGGGTATGTCTGTGACTGTATGAACAGTTTGACCTCAGGGGTGGGTATGTCTGTCTGTCTGTGACTGTATGAACAGTTTGACCTCAGGGGTGGGTATGTCTGTCTGTCTGTGACTGTATGAACAGTTGACCTCAGGGGTGGGTGGGTCTGTCTGTCTGTGACTGTATGAATGAGGAAATAGGAAAGATTTATTAGACAGATAACAGAGAATATAAAAACAAAGACTGTTGGTTTGCATCTACTCCTCTGTGTGTCTACCGCAGCACAGTCTGCATTAGATAGCCTTGTGGCGTCAGTGAGTAACTGGAAAGATTGGGAGAGAAACAGATGACTCATTAAGCCCTCGTTCTTCTCTTTCGTTCTTTTTTCTCAGGCTCAAATACATCCCCAGCTTCGACTGACCTGAGGATCCCACATCGACAGCAACTCTTCCATGACCAAAGACTGACCAGCACCACATTTGAAAAAAGAACACTTTTCAGAGCCATAGTAAACCATACTGCCGATAACCCATGTACTGACTTGAAGGAGAGAGGGACAAATATCCAATCAAATCCAACTTTATTTGTCACATGCACTGAATACAACAAGTGTAGACCTAACTGTGAAATTCTTACTTACAATCCCTTAATCAACACTGCAGTTCAAGAAGAGTTAAGAAAATACCCAAAATAACAATAACAAAGCTCTATACAGGGGTACCGGCACCGAGTCAGTGTGCAGGGGTACAGGTTAGTTGAGGTCATTTGTACATGTAGGCAGGGGTGAAGTGACTATGCATAGATAATAAACAACGGGGAGCAGCATTGTCCAACACTTCCCCTC
The DNA here is from genome assembly GCF_021184085.1 of Oncorhynchus gorbuscha. NCBI lineage: Eukaryota > Metazoa > Chordata > Actinopteri > Salmoniformes > Salmonidae > Oncorhynchus > Oncorhynchus gorbuscha. Next base: position 71,141,298 of record NC_060183.1, on the reverse strand, counting down.
CTTACTGGCACTAGAGAAGGACTTTCTAGATCAGACTATATCTGATATCTCTAGTGCAGAATTAAGAATCACTGAAGCATAACCTACCCTATATATTGTCCTCTGTCTAGGGGCTGAGCTAGGCTTCTCATCACAGTCCATCTTGGAACGGATGGAGCTGATGTAAATATTGATATGGTGTGGCTGCCTGTCCTCATCTGATCTGTACTAAAAGAGAGAGAAGAGAAAGTTCTGGGAGCTCATCCATAACCCTTTGACTCAACTGGCGGTGACCTCAGAGCTGCCCCAGGGGCAGAGTTGGATGTGAGGCAGCTTTCCGCTGCAGTCGACATACAACCAACTTTCTCTTCTTTTATGCCCTCTGTTTGTTCTCTTATTGTAGCTACACGTCTTTCTCTCTCATCAAAGAGTTCAGATAGGAGTGCTGGCATAAACACATTCTGAGGGAACACGCTCGCGCTCTCACTGGAGGCTGGAGTCTACGCTAGCTCTCTCACTGGAGGCCTGAGTCCACGCTCGCTCTCTCACTGGAGGCTTGAGTCCACGCTCGCTCTCTCACTGGAGGCCTGAGTCCACGCTCGCGCTCTCACTGGAGGCCTGAGTCCACGCTCGCGCTCTCTCACTGGAGGACTGAGTCCACGCTCGCGCTCTCTCACTGGAGGCCTGAGTCCACGCGCTCTCTCACTGGAGGCCTGAGTCCACGCCGCGCTCTCTCACTAGAGGCCTGAGTCCACGCTCGCGCTCTCTCACTGAAGGCCTGAGTCCACGCTCGCGCTCTCTCACTGAAGGCCTGAGTCCACGCTCGCGCTCTCTCACTGGAGGACTGAGTCCACGCTCGCGCTCTCTCACTGGAGGCCTGAGTCCACGCTCGCGCTCTCTCACTGGAGGCCTGAGTCCACGCTCGCGCTCTCTCACTGGAGGCCTGAGTCCACGCTCGCGCTCTCTCACTGGAGGCCTGAGTCCACGCTCGCGCTCTCTCACTGGAGGCCTGAGTCCACGCTCGCGCTCTCTCACTGGAGGCCTGAGTCCACGCTCGCGCTCTCTCACTGGAGGCCTGAGTCCACGCTCGCGCTCTCTCACTGGAGGCCTGAGTCCACGAGGCTCACTGGAGGCCTGAGTCCACGCTCGCGCTCTCTCACTGGAGGCCTGAGTCCACGCCGCGCTCACTGGAGGCCTGAGTCCACGCTCGCGCTCTCTCACTGGAGGCCTGAGTCCACGCTCGCGCTCTCTCACCGGAGGCCTGAGTCCACGCTCGCGCTCTCTCACCGGAGGCCTGAGTCCACGCTCGCGCTCTCTCACCGGAGGCCTGAGTCCACGCTCGCGCTCTCACTGGAGGCCTGAGTCAGATTATGCCACTGTGCAAGAAGTGTGCATGTCAGTGACTCTGTCATGTCTATCCGTCTGTCTGTCTGTCAAGTGTGAGTGACATCAGGTATCTAATGTGTCTGTCTGTGTGAATGAGTGACATAACGTGTGTGTGTATATCAGCATCTAACCTCCACCTTGTGTCAGGTCCACTGTGTTTGTCCCTCTCCATAAAGCAACCATGGGCTGTGCCATGTGTTCCCAGTTGATTGACATGTGGAGCGTGTCGGTGAGGAGAACCAGCCGCAGAGCCATGGAACAGACTGCCCTCCCCAAAGTGCTCCAGGGGGGCTACCACAGAGTCACCAGCCTCCACTACATGTCCTCCTTCTCTGATGCAGAGGACTGCTGTGATGACAACAACAGTCACAACAGCACCACCGGCAGCTCCTTCACCATGGACTGGCAAGAGACGGATGACTGACACTTGGGCGGCAGGTAGCCTAGAGGTTAGAGAGGCGGGCCAGTAACCGGACGGTTGCTAGTTCAAATGTGCCCTTGAGCAAAGCACTTCACCCCCAAATCTGCTCCATGGTTACTGCACTTTGACTGACCCTGGCTTCCAACCCCTCAGGCATAGATGTGGGGGGTTAAAAGCAAAAGACGAATGTGTAATCTGCGAAGAAAATGGACAACACGTAAACCCAACATAAATACGTTGGCTAATCCTCTCTGTGTGTATGTGATTAAAATGTCCATTATTGATCAGTATTTATTATTTCTCATCTGTATTATTTTGTTTTTTTTATTTTTCTATAGGGGGAATAAGAAAGCCTTTCTCAGAACTCTCAAAACATCCCACAATGATGTGGCCTTTATTGTCAAGACTCACACTCACCGTGTCAATACAGCCAAGAGTTTTTTGACTACGGACCTGACCAGGAAAATATAGCCTATAACCAGGGTTGTAGAGAAACATGTAATAAATTACATCTAATCTGATTACAAAGAACTAACTAATCAGTTATGTTACCAGCAGAACATTGACAGGTAACTAGTGGATTACATTTAGAAAGTTACCTTCCCAACCCTGCCTATTAACTAGCACCTGGAGTTTTTCCAGGTCAGTTCAAGTGAAACACTCTGGGCCCTAATCAGTCTACAATAAATATAACATTGAAATGCTGTCAATGTCTTATTACAGCTTGTATATACAGTCCTGTCTAAGATGTTCTATTAAGGCTCTTCCAGTGTGTCAGTCTGAACACACTGCTTAGGAATGCCTTGACGTTGCTCTGTTAAAATGGGGGGTGAGGGGAAAAGCTGTTGTATATTATACAACACCAGACCCTATTTTGGCAAAGCTGTGTACAGACGCTGAGCAGCTACGCACATAACTCTGTCCTGTAGTCTGGTTCAACTACTAATAACAAGGCTAGAGATTCAGAGCCAGAGAAAAAAAGGAGAACCAACTCTCCTTTCATGGATAGGAATATTTTGTTACCATAAAAGAATGAACATAATCCAGTAGTTGTGCCTTGCCCACTAATGTCTGCATGGTGTGGTCAGTTGGTAAGAGCTTGGTGATAGTAAGGCCAAGGTTATGGGTTCAATTCCTGCAGGGATCAAAATGATCAAAAACACACACATGCATGTACCCCCCCCCCAACTCAACTGTAAGTCACTTAAAACCATACCAGTGGTTTGACTTGGCCCACAGGAACTGACACCAAATCAGTGTTGTTCTCAGTCAGGTTGTGGAGAAGTGACTAAAATTGTGAATACTGATCTTAGAACAGTTCATATAATACTGTTAAAATGAAGTGCTTTGTAACAAAACTAGTGGCAACTGAGCTGCCACCACCTTAAAGCAGAGGAAACCTTAACGTTGCTAGAGTATTGAAACATGGTTGTGAGGGTATTGGGACAGATTTAAGATGTACTAAAAAATTCATCCTGAGGTGTTCTGAAACACGACATGGTGTGTTGTAACACCACAGAGTCAGGAGTTGTGCAGCACCTTGCCAGAGACTGGGAGCACTAACCTGGAAAAGATTGAAAACACTTGTGTCGTTGAGTCCTGTGTAGTGCAGATTTGGATCCCTTCTCTTTTGGTGTCGTTTCTTCTCTCTACAGCTACTTAACACTATGATGGTGTTTCCAGTCATGTCTTGCGCAGAATTAGTTCCCTACTTTTGGAGTTTCCAAATACTGTAAATGAAAGGGGGATACCTAGTCATTTATACAACACAAAGGGGGATACCTAGTCATTTATACAACACAAAGGGGATACCTAGTCATTTATACAACACAAAGGGGGATACCTAGTCATTTATACAACACAAAGGGGGATACCTAGTCATTTATACAACACAAAGGGGGATACCTAGTCATTTATACAACACAAAGGGGGATACCTAGTCATTTATACAACACAAAGGGGGATACCTAGTCATTTATACAACACAAAGGGAAAGGGGGATACCTAGTCATTTATACAACAGAAAGGGGGATACCTAGTCATTTATACAACACAAAGGGAAAGGGAGATACCTAGTCATTTATACAACACAAAGGGGGATACCTAGTCATTTATACAACAGAAAGGGAAAGGGGGATACCTAGTCATTTATACAACAGAAAGGGAAAGGGGGATACCTAGTCATTTATACAACACAAAGGGAAAGGGGGATACCTAGTCATTTATACAACCCTACTTCCGGGTTGGAGCGAGTGGTCGCATCGGCACTTCGCTCCCGCAGGTAATATAACTTTTTCATTACATTTCATTATATTTCATTATAGCACAACTGTTTGATTTGTCTAATCTTAGCAATTTCTTCTCAGTTAGCTACATAGCCGTCTTTGTATCAAAGATAATTGCGTAATTATCGTATTTCGCCGTCCTAACGTAGTCTTCACTAGCCAGCTAGCTAACATCCACTGATTAGCTGCACTGGAGAAACTATTACACTCAACTGAATGACTTGATTAGTGTAGTGTTAGCTAGCTACATAACTGTCTTTGCTGTCTTCGTATCTTCGTATCCAAGATAATTGTGTTGTTTAGGTTTAGAGTGTGTAGTCTTAGAGTGAATATCTTATTTTACCGAGGTTAGCTAGCCAGCTATTTGTCGTCCTTAACGTAGGAGACTCTGCTAGCTAGCCAACAGCTAGCCAACGTCTACCGAATAGACTCACAACCCGGTCGCATTCACAGGTAGTATCACATTTTCATTTCATTTCATTACAGTACAACTGTTTGATTTGTTTGATCGTAGCTAGCTACATAGCTAGCTACATAGCCGTCTTTGTATCAAAGATAATTGTGTAGTCTAGAGCGATTTTCTAGGTTAGCTAGCCAGCTATTGTTTCTTTTAACGCAACGTAACGTTAGCCAGCTAGCCCCGAATAGCAGCACTGCAGAAACTATTACACTCAACGGAACGACTTGATTAGTGTAGTGTGTCAACAACGCACCCACTGCCAGCTAGCCTACTTCAGCAGTACTGTATCATTTTAATCATTTTAGTCAATAAGATTCTTGCTACGTAGCTTAACTTTCTGAACATTCGAGACGTGTAGTCCACTTGTCATTCCAATCTCCTTTGCATTAGCGTAGCCTCTTCTGTAGCCTGTCAACTATGTGTCTGTTTATCCCTGTTCTCTCCTCTCTGCACAGACCATACAAACGCTCCACACCGCGTGGCCGCGGCCACCCTAATCTGTTGGTCCCAGCGCGCACGACCCACGTGGAGTTCCAGGTCTCCGGTAGCCTCTGGAACTGCCAATCTGCGGTCAACAAGGCAGAGTTCATCTCAGCCTATGCCTCCCTCCAGTCCCTCGACTTCTTGGCACTGACGGAAACATGGATCACCACAGTAATATATAATAATAATAATAATAATAATAATAATATATGCCATTTAGCAGACGCTTTTATCCAAAGCGACTTACAGTCATGTGTGCATACATTCTACGTATGGGTGGTCCCGGGGATCGAACCCACTACCCTGGCGTTACAAGCGCCATGCTCTACCAACTGAGCTACAGACAACACTGCTACTCCTACTGCTCTCTCTTCGTCCGCCCACGTGTTCTCGCACACCCGAGAGCTTCTGGTCAGTGGGGTGGTGGCACCGGGATCCTCATCTCTCTCAAGTGGTCATTCTCTCTTTCTCCCCCCTTACCCATCTGTCTATCGCCTCCTTTGAATTCCATGCTGTCACAGTTACCAGCCCTTTCAAGCTTAACATCCTTATCATTTATCGCCCTCCAGGTTCCCTCGGAGAGTTCATCAATGAGCTTGATGCCTTGATAAGCTCCTTTCCTGAGGACGGCTCACCTCTCACAGTTCTGGGCGACTTTAACCTCCCCACGTCTACCTTTGACTCATTCCTCTCTGCCTCCTTCTTTCCACTCCTCTCCTCTTTTGACCTCACCCTCTCACCTTCCCCCCCCCTACTCACAAGGCAGGCAATACGCTCGACCTCATCTTTACTAGATGCTGTTCTTCCACTAACCTCATTGCAACTCCGCTCCAAGTCTCCGACCACTACCTTGTATCCTTTTCCCTCTCGCTCTCATCCAACACCTCCCACACTGCCCCTACTCGGATGGTATCGCGCCGTCCCAACCTTCGCTCTCTCTCCCCCGCTACTCTCTCCTCTTCCATCCTATCATCTCTTCCCTCCGCTCAAACCTTCTCCAACCTATCTCCTGATTCTACCTCCTCAACCCTCCTCTCCTCCCTCTCTGCATCCTTTGACTCTCTATGTCCCCTATCCTCCAAGCCGGCTCGGTCCTCCCCTCCCGCTCCGTGGCTCAATGACTCATTGCGAGCTCACAGAACAGGGCTCCGGACAGCCGAGCGGAAATGGAGGAAAACTCTCCTCCCTGCGGACCTGGCATCCTTTCACTCCCTCCTCTCTACATTTTCCTCCTCTGTCTCTGCTGCTAAAGCCACTTTCTACCACGCTAAATTCCAAGCATCTGCCTCTAACCCTAGGAAGCTCTTTGCCACCTTCTCCTCCCTCCTGAATCCTCCTCCCCCCCCTCCTCCCTCTCTGCAGATGACTTCGTCAACCATTTTGAAAAGAAGGTTGACGACATCCGATCCTCGTTTGCTAAGTCAAACGACACCGCTGGTTCTGCTCACACTGCCCTACCCTGTGCTCTGACCTCTTTCTCCCCTCTCTCTCCAGATGAAATCTCGCGTCTTGTGACGGCCGGCCGCCCAACAACCTGCCCGCTTGACCCTATCCCCTCCTCTCTTCTCCAGACCATTTCCGGAGACCTTCTCCCTTACCTCACCTCGCTCATCAACTCATCCCTGACTGCTGGCTACGTCCCTTCCGTCTTCAAGAGAGCGAGAGTTGCACCCCTTCTGAAAAAACCTACACTCGATCCCTCCGATGTCAACAATTACAGACCAGTATCCCTTCTTTCTTTTCTCTCCAAAACTCTTGAACGTGCCGTCCTTGGCCAGCTCTCCAGCTATCTCTCTCTGAATGACCTTCTTGATCCAAATCAGTCAGGTTTCAAGACTAGTCATTCAACTGAGACTGCTCTCCTCTTTATCACGGAGGCGCTCCGCACTGCTAAAGCTAACTTTCTCTCCTCTGCTCTCATCCTTCTAGATCTATCGGCTGCCTTCGATACTGTGAACCATCAGATCCTCCTCTCCACCCTCTCCGAGTTGGGCATCTCCGGCGCAGCCCACGCTTGGATTGCGTCCTACCTGACAGGTCGCTCCTACCAGGTGGCGTGGCGAGAATCTGTCTCCTCACCACGCGCTCTCACCACTGGTGTCCCCAGGGCTCTGTTCTAGGCCCTCTCCTATTCTCGCTATACACCAAGTCACTTGGCTCTGTCATAACCTCACATGGTCTCTCCTATCATTGCTATGCAGACGACACACAACTAATCTTCTCCTTTCCCACTTCTGATGACCAGGTGGCGAATCGCATCTCTGCATGTCTGGCAGACATATCAGTGTGGATGACGGATCACCACCTCAAGCTGAACCTCGGCAAGACGGAGCTGCTCTTCCTCCCGGGAAGGACTGCCCGTTCCATGATCTCGCCATCACGGTTGACAACTCCATTGTGTCCTCCTCCCAGAGCGCTAAGAACCTTGGCGTGATACTGGACAACACCCTGTCGTTCTCAACCAACATCAAGGCGGTGGCCCGTTCCTGTAGGTTCATGCTCTACAACATCCGCAGAGTACGACCCTGCCTCACACAGGAAGCGGCGCAGGTCCTAATCCAGGCACTTGTCATCTCCCGTCTGGATTACTGCAACTCGCTGTTAGCTGGGCTCCCTGCCTGTGCCATTAAACCCCTTCAACTCATCCAGAACGCCGCAGCCCGTCTGGTGTTCAACCTTCCCAAGTTCTCTCACGTCACCCCGCTCCTCCGTTCTCTCCACTGGCTTCCAGTTGAAGCTCGCATCCGCTACAAGACCATGGTGCTTGCCTACGGAGCTGTGAGGGGAACGGCACCTCAGTACCTCCAGGCTCTGATCAGGCCCTACACCCAAACAAGGGCACTGCGTTCATCCACCTCTGGCCTGCTCGCCTCCCTACCACTGAGGAAGTACAGCTCCCGCTCAGCCCAGTCAAAACTGTTCGCTGCTCTGGTCCCCCAATGGTGGAACAAACTCCCTCACAACGCCAGGACAGCGGAGTCAATCACCACCTTCCGGAGACACCTGAAACCCCACCTCTTTAAGGAATAACTAGGATAGGATAAGTAATCCCTCTCACCCCCCCTTTAAGATTTAGATGCACTATTGTAAAGTGACTGTTCCACTGGATGTCATAAGGTGAATGCACCAATTTGTAAGTCGCTCTGGATAAGAGCGTCTGCTAAATGACTTAAATGTAAATGGAAATGGAAAGGGGGATACCTAGTCATTTATGCAACACAAAGGGAAAGGGGGATACCTAGTCATTTATACAACACAAAGGGAAAGGGGGATACCTAGTCATTTATACAACACAAAGGGAAAGGGGGATACCTAGTCATTTATACAACAGAAAGGGGGATACCTAGTCAGTTATACAACAGAAAGGGGGATACCTAATCATTTATACAACACAAAGGGAAAGGGGGATACCTAGTCATTTATACAACACAAAGGGGATGCCTAGTTATTTATACAACACAAAGGGAAAGGGGGATACCTAGTCATTTATACAACACAAAGGGAAAGGGGGATACCTAGTCATTTATACAACACAAAGGGAAAGGGGGATACCTAGTCATTTATACAACACAAAGGGGATACCTAGTCATTTATACAACACAAAGGGGGATACCTAGTCATTTATACAACACAAAGGGGGATACCTAGTCATTTATACAACACAAAGGGGGATACCTAGTCATTTATACAACACAAAGGGGGATACCTAGTCATTTATACAACACAAAGGGGGATACCTAGTCATTTATACAACAGAAAGGGAAAGGGGGATACCTAGACATTTATACAACACAAAGGGGGATACCTAGTCATTTATACAACACAAAGGGGATACCTAGTCATTTATACAACACAAAGGGGGATACCTAGTCATTTATACAACACAAAGGGGGATACCTAGTCATTTATACAACACAAAGAGGGATACCTAGTCATTTATACACCACAAAGGGGATACCTAGTCATTTATACAACATAAAGGGAAAGGGGGATACCTAGTCATTTATACAACAGAAAGGGGGATACCTAGTCATTTATACAACACAAAGGGAAAGGGAGATACCTAGTCATTTATACAACACAAAGGGGGATACCTAGTCATTTATACAACACAAAGGGGGATACCTAGTCATTTATACAACAGAAAGGGAAAGGGGGATACCTAGTCATTTATACAACAGAAAGGGAAAGGGGGATACCTAGTCATTTATACAACACAAAGGGAAAGGGGGATACCTAGTCATTTATACAACACAAAGGGAAAGGGGGATACCTAGTCATTTATACAACACAAAGGGGGATGCCTAGTCATTTATACAACACAAAGGGAAAGGGGGATACCTAGTCATTTATACAACAAAAAGGGAAAGGGGGATACCTAGTCATTTATACAACACAAAGGGGGATACCTAGTCATTTATACAACACAACGGGGGATACCTAGTCATTTATACAACACAAAGGGGGATACCTAGTCATTTATAGAACAGAAAAGGGGATACCTAGTCATTTATACAACACAAAGGAGGATACCTAGTCATTTATACAACACAAAGGGGATACCTAGTCATTTATACAACACAAAGGGGGATACCTAGTCATTTATACAACACAAAGGGAAAGGGGGATACCTAGTCATTTATACAACACAAAGGGGGATACCTAGTCATTTATACAACACAACGGGGGATACCTAGTCATTTATACAACACAAAGGGGGATACCTAGTCATTTATAGAACAGAAAAGGGGATACCTAGTCATTTATACAACACAAAGGGGGATACCTAGTCATTTATACAACACAAAGGGGGATACCTAGTCATTTATACAACAGAAAGGGAAAGGGGGATACCTAGAAATTTATACAACAGAAAGGGAAAGGGGAATACCTAGTCATTTATACAACACAAAGGGAAAGGGGGATACCTAGTCATTTATACAACACAAAGGGAAAGGGGGAAAGCTAGTCATTTATACAACAGAAAGGGGATACCTAGTCAGTTATACAACAGAAAGGGGGATACCTAGTCATTTATACAACACAAAGGGGGATACCTAGTCATTTATACAACACAAAGGGAAAGGGAGATAACTAGTCATTTATACAACACAAAGGGGGATACCTAGTCATTTATATAACACAACGGGGGATACCTAGTCATTTATACAACACAAAGGGGGATACCTAGTCATTTATACAACAGAAAGGGAAAGGGGGATACCTAGTCATTTATACAACAGAAAGGGAAAGGGGGATACCTAGTCATTTATACAACACAAAGGGAAAGGGGGATACCTAGTCATTTATACAACACAAAGGGAAAGGGGGATACCTAGTCATTTATACAACACAAGGGGAAAGGGGGATACCTAGTCATTTATACAACACATAGGGAAAGGGGGATACCTAGTCATTTATACAACACAAAGGGAAAGGGGGATACCTAGTCATTTATACAACACAAAGGGAAAGGGGGATACCTAGTCATTTATACAACACAAAGGGAAAGGGGGATACCTAGTCATTTATACAACACAAAGGGAAAGGGGGATACCTAGTCATTTATACAACACAAAGGGAAAGGGGGATACCTAGTCAGTTATACAACAGAAAGGGGGATACCTAGTCATTTATACAACACAAAGGGAAAGGGGGATGCCTAGTCATTTATACAACACAAAGGGGATACCTAGTCATTTATACAGCACAAAGGGGGATACCTAGTCATTTGTCATGTATTGTATTGTCATGTCTTGTCCCTGTGCTTTCTCTTCTCTTCGTTTCCCCCTGCTGGTCTTTTAGGTTTCTTTCTCTCTCTCTATTCCTCTCTCTCTCTATCGTTCCGTTCCTGCTCCCAGCTGTTCCTCATTCTCCTAACGACCTCGTTTACTCTTTCACACCTGTCCCCTATTTTGCCCTCTGATTAAGTCTCTATTTCTCTCTCTGTTTCTGCTTCTGTCCTTGTCGGATTCTTGTTTGCTGTTTGCTTTGCTTTTGTTCCGTCCAGTTGTATTCTGCCTCGTCATCAGATACTACGTGTGAGCAGGTGTCTCTATCCTCTACGGCCCGCGCCTACCCGAAGGGACCTGCAGTCTGTTGCCGCTAGCCCTGCAACTCTCCTCAACAACTAGAAGGGGGACTCTCCTGTTAAACTAGAGGATTTGTGTTTTCCCTGTTTGGACTTCCCCTGTAATGATTGAGGATTTATGTTTTCCCTGTTTGGACATTAAAAGACTCTGTTTCCGTTATATCGCTTTTGGGTCCTCACTCACCTGCATAACAGAAGAATCCGACCAAGAATGGACCCAGCGATTTCGGATTCTCTCAACTCAGCCGTCGAGTTCCAGGGAGCGATGCTAGGCAGACACGAACAGGAATTGTCTGCTGCTCGACATGCCGTTGAGACCCTGGCCGCCCAAGTCTCCGGCCTCTTGGAGGATATTCACAATCTCCGCCTCGATCCACCGGTTACCTCCTGGGCTTCCGGGTCTCCGGAGCCCAGAATTAATAACCCACCGTGTTACTCTGGGGAGCCCACTGAATGTCGCTCGTTCCTTACCCAGTGTGATATTGTGTTCTCTCTCCAGCCCAACACGTACTCCAGGGGTACTGCTCGTATCGCCTACGTCATATCTCTCCTTACTGGACGGGCTCGTGAGTGGGGCACGGCTATCTGGGAGGCAAGGGCTGAGTGTACTAACCAGTATCAGAACTTTAAGGAGGAGATGATACAGGTTTTTGATCGTTCTGTTTTTGGGAAAGAAGCTTCCTGGGCCCTGTCTTCCCTATGTCAAGGTAATCAATCCATAACGGATTACTCTATAGAGTTTCGCACTCTTGCTGCCTCCAGTGACTGGAACGAGCCGGCGTTGCTCGCTCGTTTTCTGGAGGGTCTCCACGCTGAGGTTAAGGATGAGATTCTCTCCCGGGAGGTTCCTTCCAGCGTGGATTCTTTGATTGAACTCGCTATTCGCATAGAACGACGGGTAGATCTTCGTCACCGAGCTCATGGAAGAGAGCTTGCGTTAACAGTGTCCCCCCTCTCCGCATCTCTACCATCTCCCCCCACTGGCTCAGGTGTTGAGCCCATGCAGCTGGGGGGTATTCGCATCTCGTCTAAGGAGAGGGAACGGAGAATCACCAACCGCCTCTGTCTCTATTGCGGTTCCGCTGGTCATTTTGTCATTTCATGTCCAGTAAAAGGCCAGAGCTCATCAGTAAGCGGAGGGCTACTGGCGAGCGCTACTACTCTGGTCTCTCCGTCAAGTTCCTGTACTACCTTGTCGGTCCATCTACGCTGGACCGGTTCGGCAGCTTCCTGCAGTGCATTAATAGACTCTGGGTGGAGGGCTGTTTTATGGACGAAGCCTGGGCTCGGGAACATGACATTCCTCTCAGGCAGTTAGGGGAGCCCACGGCTATGTTCGCCTTGGATGGTAGTCCTCTCCCCAGGATTCAGCGTGAAACGCTACCTTTAACCCTCACTGTCTCTGGTAATAATAGTGAAACCATTTCTTTTTTGATTTTTTGTTCACCTTTTACACCTGTTGTTTTGGGCCATCCCTGGCTAGTGTGTCATAATCCTTCTATTAATTGGTCTAGTAATTCTATCCTCTCCTGGAACGTCTCTTGTCATGTTAAGTGTTTAGTGTCTGCTATTCCTCCTGTTTCTTCTGCCCCCTCTTCACAGGAGGAGCCTGGTGATTTGACAGGGGTGCCGGAGGAATATCATGATCTGCGCACGGTCTTCAGTCGGTCCAGGGCCACCTCCCTTCCTCCTCACTGGTCGTATGATTGTTGTATTGATCTCCTTCCGGGTACTACTCCCCCACGGGGTAGACTAGACTCTCTGTCGGCTACCGAACGTAAGGCTCTCGAAGATTATTTGTCTGTAGCTCTCGACACCGGTACCGTGGTCCCTTCCTCCTCTCCCGCCGAAGCGGGGTTCTTTTTGTTAAGGAAGAGGACGGGACCCTGCGCCCCTGCGTGGATTATCGAGGGCTGAATGACATAACGGTTAAGAATCGTTATCCGCTTCCCCTTATGTCTTCAGTTTTCGAGATTCTGCAGGGAGCCAGGTTCTTTACTAAGTTGGACCTTCGTAACGCTTACCATCTCGTGCGCATCAGGGAGGGGGACGAGTGGAAAACGGCGTTTAACACTCCGTTAGGGCATTTTGAATACCGGGTTCTGCCGTTCGGTCTCGCTAATGCTCCAGGTGTCTTTCAGGCATTAGTGAATGATGTACTGAGTGACATGCTGAACATCTTTGTTTTTGTTTACCTTGACGAGATCCTGATTTTTTTCACCGTCACTCCAGATTCATGTTCAGCACGTTCGACGTGTCCTCCAGCACCTTTTAGAGAATTGTCTTTATGTGAAGGCTGAGAAGTGCGCTTTTCATGTCTCCTCCGTCACTTTTCTCGGTTCTGTTATTTCCGCTGAAGGCATTCAGATGGATCCCGCTAGGGTCCATGCTGTCAGCGATTGGCCCGTCCCTAAGTCACGTGTCGAACTGCAGCGCTTTCTCGGTTTCGCGAATTTCTATCGGCGTTTCATTCGTAATTTCGGTCGAGTGGCAGCTCCTCTCACAGCCCTTACTTCTGTCAAGACGTGCTTTAAGTGGTCCGTTTCCGCCCAGGGAGCTTTTGATCTCCTCAAGAAGCGTTTTACATCCGCTCCTATCCTTGTTACACTTGACGTCACTAAACAGTTCATTGTCGAGGTAGACGCGTCAGAAGTGGGCGTGGGAGCCATTCTGTCCCAGCGCTCCCATTCTGACGATAAGGTCCACCCTTGCGCGTATTTTTCTCATCGCCTGTCACCGTCGGAACGTAACTATGATGTGGCTAACCGCGAACTGCTCGCCATCCGCTTAGCCCTAGGCGAATGGCGACAGTGGTTGGAGGGGGCGACCGTTCCTTTTGTCGTTTGGACTGACCATAAGAACCTTGAGTACATCCGTTCTGCCAAACGACTTAATGCGCATCAGGCTCGTTGGGCGCTGTATTTCGCTCATTTCGAGTTCGTTATTTCTTATCGTCCGGGCTCAAGGAACACCAAGCCTGATGCTTTATCCCGTCTCTTCAGTTCTTCAGTAGCCTCCACCGACCCCGAGGGGAGATTCCCTGAGGGGTGTGTTGTCGGGTTGACTGTCTGGGGAATTGAGAGGCAGGTTAAGCAAGCACTCACTCACACTCCTTCTCCGCGTGCTTGTCCTAGGAACCTTCTTTTCGTTCCCGTTCCTACTCGTCTGGCCGTTCTTCAGTGGGCTCACTCTGCCAAGTCAGCCGGCCACCTCGGCGTTCGGGGTACGCTTGCTTCTTTTCGCCAGCGTTTTTGGTGGCCCACTCAGGAGCGTGATACGCGTCGTTTCGTGGCTGCTTGTTCGGACTGCGCGCAGACTAAGTCCGGTAACTCTCTTCCTGCTTCTGCTCCTGGCCTTGCTGTGTCTAAGTCTGTCCCCAGACACCGCATCTCTCCTGGTCCTGCTCCTGCACTTGCTGTGTCTCAGTCTGTCCACAGCCACCGCCTCTCCTGTTCCTGGTCTTAGCCTTGCTGTGTCTCAGTCTGTCCCTAGTTGTTACTCTCCTGGCCTGTTTGGTCCTGATTGCTCAAACTCTTACAGTTCTCTACCCGTGTCTCATTTTTATAATAGTAATTGCACTAGATTCCCTCTTCATCGTTTCCCGTTACGGTCCTGAGGAGAGGAGTTGGGTTCCATCTCGGGACGTGCTGGACCGTTCGCTGATCGATGATTTCCTCCGTTGCCGCCAGGTTTCCTCCTCGAGTGCGCCAGGAGGCGCTCGGTGAGTGGGGGGGTACTGTCATGTATTGTATTGTCATGTCTTGTCCCTGTGCTTTCTCTTCTCTTCGTTTCCCCCTGCTGGTCTTTTAGGTTTCTTTCTCTCTCTCTATTCCTCTCTCTCTCTATCGTTCCGTTCCTGCTCCTAGCTGTTCCTCATTCACACCTGTCCCCTATTTTGCCCTCTGATTAAGTCTCTATTTCTCTGTCTGTTTCTGCTTCTGTCCTTGTCGGATTCTTGTTTGCTGTTTGCTTTGCTTTTGTTCCGTCCAGTTGTATTCTGCCTCGTCATCAGATACTACGTGTGAGCAGGTGTCTCTATCCTCTACGGCCCGCGCCTACCCGAAGGGACCTGCAGTCTGTTGCCGCTAGCCCTGCAACTCTCCTCAACAACTAGAAGGGGGACTCTCCTGTTAAACTAGAGGATTTGTGTTTTCCCTGTTTGGACTTCCCCTGTAATGATTGAGGATTTATGTTTTCCCTGTTTGGACATTAAAAGACTCTGTTTCCGTTATATCGCTTTTGGGTCCTCACTCACCTGCATAACAGTCATTTATACAACACAAAGGGAAAGGCGGATACCTAGTCATTTATACAACACAAAGGGGGATACCTAGTCATTTATACAACACAAAGGGGGATACCTAGTCATTTATACAACACAAAGGGGGATACCTAGTCATTTATACAACACAAAGGGGGATACCTAGTCATTTATACAACAGAAAAGGGGATACCTAGTCATTTATACAACACAAAGGGGGATACCTAGTCATTTATATAACACAAAGGGGGATACCTAGTCATTTATACAACACAAAGGGGGATACCTAGTCATTTATACAACACAAAGGGGGATACCTAGTCATTTATACAACACAAAGGGAAAGGGGGATACCTAGTCATTTATACAACAGAAAGGGGGATACCTAGTCATTTATACAACAGAAAGGGAAAGGGGGATACCTAGTCATTTATACAACACAAAGGGGGATACCTAGTCATTTATACAACAGAAAAGGGGATACCTAGTCATTTATACAACAGAAAGGGAAAGGGGGATACCTAGTCATTTATACAACACAAAGGGGGATACCTAGTTATTTATATAACACAAAGGGGGATACCTAGTCATTTATACAACACAAAGGGGGATACCTAGTCATTTATACAACACAAAGGGGGATACCTAGTCATTTATACAACACAAAGGGAAAGGGGGATACCTAGTCATTTATACAACAGAAAGGGGGATACCTAGTCATTTATACAACAGAAAGGGAAAGGGGGATACCTAGTCATTTATACAACAGAAAGAGAAAGGGGGATACCTCGTCAGTTATACAACAGAAAGGGGGATACCTAGTCATTTGTACAACGATGCATTTAACCCAACCCCTCTGAATCAGAGAGGTGCGGGGGCTGCCTTAATAATCAACATCCACGTCGTCGACGCCCGGTGAACAGTGGGTTAATTGCCTTGCTCAGGGGCAGAACGACATATTTGTACTTTGTCAGTACGGGGATTCGATCCAGCAACCAGTTACTGGCACAACGCGCTTACCCTCCAGCATAACATTTTGTACTCACGTTTTCCTTGACACATACTTTCATGGTCAGTGCTATCTGAGATCCTTGAGACGTCCCTACCCTAAACCCTTACCTTAACTATTTTCAAATTAAGGATCCCGGATAGCACGGATCCATACTTTCTTTGATTAATTTGGATAGTTTTGTCTGTGCGTTTGGTGTGCTCTCTCCTGTCTGAATTTGTGAAGGACCCGAATACAGGGGAGGTGCTTGCAAACTTGCCTGTTTTTATACTTGACCATAGAGTTTGCTAGAGGTCGTACCTGCCACGAATGCTTTCTCTCCACCTCCAGGCTTCAGACCAGGTGAATTCTGAACAGTACGGTAGCACATTGTTCAAAGTACACATTTTGCTTCTGATATTGGGGCCCAAGTTCCTCACATGGTTCCCGGCTGTGTGGTTGAGTGGGTAAAATTACAAAGGAACGACTCCCATCTTACTGCCCCAGCAGTTCATGGTTCCCACTTCCACCTTTCCAACTTTCACTCCTTCTCTGTATTCTCTTGTTTTTAATAAGCAAAGCACAGAATTGTTTTAATTATTATCTATAGGGCCGATTCAGACTTAAGATAACCCACTGGGCGCAGATGTCTTTTAAACACTGGTTTAATGTCATTGATTAAAACAGTGTGTACCAAGTGGGAAGTTGATCTAACACGGACTTAACATGAGTCCATGTTAAGTCTACTTATCTCAATTCTGAATCGGGCCCCATGTGCTCAGCATAACCATTTAGTCCTGAAGACTGGCAGAGTGCACCAAGGCAGAGTGCACCAAGGCAGAGTGCACCAAGGCAGAGTGCACCAAGGCAGAGTGCACTAAGGCAGAGTGCACCAAGGCAAAGTGCACCAAGGCAGAGTGCACTAAGGCAGAGTGCACTAAGGCAGAGTGCACCAAGGCAGAGTGCACCAAGGCAGAGTGCACCAAGACAGAGTGCACTAAGGCAGAGTGCACCAAGGCAGAGTACACCAAGGCAGAGTGCACTAAGGCAGAGTGCACTAAGGCAGAGTGCACCAAGGCAGAGTGCACTAAGGCAGAGTGCACTAAGGCAGAGTGCACCAAGGCAGAGTGCACTAAGGCAGAGTACACCAAGGCAGAGTGCACTAAGGCAGAGTGCACCAAGGCAGAGTGCACTAAGGAGAGTGCACCAAGACAGAGTGCACCAAGGCAGTCTTTTGACAAGCAGGAGACCCTTGTTCACATCCACCTTCTGTCCTCACATGAAAACCAGTGATGAAGGCCCACTTTACACATGTTAACTCTTGTTACATCTGCTATCTTACATAGTCCTAAACGTTTGGATTGAACAGTTGTACATTATTTATGATGTCAGAATGGGCCTGGCAACTGTAGCCTATAATAAGTGCCAAAGTCTACCTTAGGAAAAAAAAACATCCATCGTTTTCTTTAAAATTTTAATACAAATATCTACTGAAAATCAGCATCAATCAATATTTATGCTATAAAGCATTTTATTGGATGAGAGAGACAGGCCATTATACATTGTTTTTGTATTTTGATGATGACTTACATGCACTGAAACATTGAAAAGTGTTTTCACAAACCTCTCTTAAAAACACAATGATTCAGAATGAAGAACCACTTTGGGTGTTTCAGAGTACTTCCATTCTGTTTTGAAATCCATTCAGTGAATCAGAACACGCCCATTGGGTTTACATTCAAACACCCTCCAAACACCAGATCTCAGCTTAGGTACACTACTTCTCATGGTTTCCCTACACAATGATGGTGTTTTGAGTCTTTCCATTTTAAGAGTGAAGGACTTTTAGGGCCCTTTATGGCAGAGGAAACAGTCACCGTGAAATCCAACAAGTTATTCTGCCAAAGTCAATTAGAGAGCTTTAGTGTTGACAAGTTTGACATTTCTGGTAAACACCAGTCTATTAACACTGACATCATTTGGATGTCTGCATTGTGATGATTGTACACACTGCTGTGTTAGTGTTATGATGTGTATTTTGTATACTTCTGTCAGGGTCTCTGAGAAGGATATAGAGACCTCTCTCTCATTGTCAACCCAGGGTTTTCGGGGGCCACTTTAGCTCATGCAGGATAGATTTTCTGGCACAACGCTCCATAGCACCATGAAGTTGCTGGTTCAAGTCCCGCTCCTGCTGTTTCTCTGCCCTCATTCGCTACGAACAAAAGTTATGTCCAGCAGAGATAAGCCCAGTGGTGGACTGGGAAGGCACAGCCACACCAGCCCAGTACTGCTGTACCATAACAGCACCCCATCATGAGCTTACTTCAACTGTCGTACCCCAGATTGTTTTACTCCAGTGTTGATAAACAATGTCAGTGTAAACAAACACTGTATATAGCCTCAAAACATAACTAGAGTCCTTAATTGAAACAATAACAAAGTGGTCTACCCACCTGTGTTTTGGTAAACAGTTGATGGATGGGCCTGGGAAAATGTAACCACTTTCAAACACATAGACAGAGCTATGGATGCAAAGACTAACCATCCATGATATCAAAATGATTTAACTATGTTTTGAAGCTATATAGTCTTTGTTAACATTTTCTTTGTTTACAAACATGGGAGTAAAACAAGCTTATATTTTGGGCTCTGATGGGGTAAGACAGTTGAACTAAGCTCACGAGGCATTTATACGTTATATTCTTCAAAGAATCAATATGTAGTATCAATAAGTCCAAAACTGGATGTAACAATTGCAGATGGCCCTTTTAAACTCTCTGTGCGCCTAGAATCACCTTCTCTGGTCCTCGTCATCCTGATTTGACTGGGCTCATTTAGCTCATTTAGCCTATCAAAGACTAGTTTGTTCTTGATTAGTCTTTCACATTTATTGAATTCAATATAGATCAGGCAGCCCCCACGTTTCACTGCTGCCTTTTTAAAAGGGCTGATGAAACATCCCTTAGTCCTTATCCCAGGTGCACATCCTGGCGACAGTAGGCCTAGCTATCCAGTACTATTCCATTCTAAATATGTCCCTCATTAGAAGGAAACAGTGGCAAGTTTAGCATGTAAATCTTGTGGAAAACTAAAAAATATATATTTTTAGATGCATGCCAGCAAAGCCACAACACAACACTTAACAATACATTAATTGCATTATAACGGTGAAAAAGGTTGCCCACAAACTGTTAAGGCCTACATAAAGCTGTCCCAACAGCAGAATCCCAACAGCAGAGTCCCAACACCCTACCACTGCTACACCTGTCTATCATCTGAGCCTTGTCTAGCAGGGAAACAGTTCATTCAGCTTCATTACTGCCTTTAAAAAAAACATAGCTGATACGGCTGACTTGCTTAAACAAATGTGGTTTCTACTGACAATTGAGATGTACAAACTATGGCATAAGGGGATAATGAGCAGATAATTTAGATTAAGACATTAATGAGCGAGTTAAGACAGACATATTTAATATAACTATTTGTTCAGCACTTTTGAAATGTACAGCGACAGAATTCAGAACATAGGCCGTTCTTATAGTATTCTCTCTGTACACCAAGTCAGAACCATAGGATAAATAAAAGGGGCATATAAGCAGACAATGAAAGCTCTTAAAATATTTGATGATTACATTTTTCTAAAACAGGCTAAAGGCTACATGCGCACCACCAAATCAAAACAGTAGGCTAAGTTATGAAGAGGAAAGGGACCAAATTATTAGGGTGAGGCACATGGGATACTAACAGCTTGCTACACAACATACACTTAGTATTACTTTGCTTGAATTTTCGAGAGCTACCCTTAGATTTGGCGGTGATGTAGTGTCCCCATTAGTGACAGAAGACTGAGTCAATCATGGCGTAACTAGAGAACATTAAGGGGAAGTCGTTCTACAGGACAGAGGAGCGCAGCTCTCATTCCTCAAACACTCTTTGAAGCTCGGTGCGCACACCTCCTTTTGCACACGCTCCACACAACCTGCAGCATTTCAAACATCCCGAACGCAAGCATTCTGAAAATTCCATGCGAAAAGCCCTGTTCAAACATCCTACATCCTGATGTAACGCATGGTTAGGAGCAGTGATGTAAAGTACTTCAGTAAAAATATGTATAGCTGGTACTGACATGCGTCCTTTGTCCTGATCTTGATGCCCACATTTTTAGACAGGTGTCGACAATTAAAAGACGCATGATCCACTTGACCACCTCCGGAGGTAGTTAGGGACTGTCACGCCTTGGTCATTGTATTTTCTGTTTTTGTTATATGTTTGGGTAGGCCAGGGTGTGACATGGGTTTATATGTTGTGTTTCGTATTGGGGTTTGTATTATTTGGGATCGCGGCTGATTAGGGGTGTGGTATAGGCTTGGCTGCCTGAGGCGATTCTCAATTAGAGTCAGGTGCTTATCGTTGTCTCTGATTGGGAACCGTATTTAGGTAGCCTGAGTTCGCTTTGTATTTTGTGGGTGTTTGTACCTGTCTCTGTGTTGTAGTCACCAGATAGGCTGTAATTAGTTTCACGTTCCGTTCTGTTGTTTTTGTATTTAGTTTCAGTTATTTCATGTACCCGTTCTTTCATTAAAGTCATGAGTAACCTACACGCTGCATTTCGGTCCGACTCTCTTTCTTCAGCAGACGGGACCCATTAATATATGGATATCAATCATGTGTAAACAGATCTGGTTGGTCAAACCATTTAAAAAATGTATAATGCAGGCCTAAATAATCACTGACAGGTAGTAGCATTGACTTATGGCATCAGTAATTGTCTTAAAATAAATAAATTAATATCATTGTTTTATAATATCAGTCAAACATATTGCAATGTGGAGGTGGTGGGCAGGTAATATACATATTTTAATAGAATGTGTAGATGTTACAAACCTTGATCAGATAATGATTGGACCACATTGATCAGATCACAAAACCCACAAGGTATACCTTGTGGGTTTTGGGAAAGAGCGAGAGAGCTAGAGAGAAAGAGAGAGAGAGAGAGAGAGAGAGAGAGAGAGAGAGAGAGAGAGAGAGAGAGAGAAGCACCAGACCGCCCCTCCAAAATGTGCGTCAGTGAAAGTGTTGAGTCCTGGTGCTCCATCCCGTTCCATACTTTCCAGTTAGGCTCCATGAGCACGAACAACTCTCCAACCGCAGACGTCGATAACACAGTCGTACTTCACCTGGGAATTGGAAGACCATACCAGACAATCATGTTGGAGAACGAGGCTTTTTCCTGTTTTGTTTTCTATAGTGTTCTCCTGGTCATCAAGATGTACATCATAGCAATCATCACTGGACAAGTCAGGCTTCGTAAAAAGGTAAGATACTTCGCAGTTAACAGTTTATTAGGCTAGTTCGGTATTTGATCTATGGTTTGAATACATCTTAGTTACAAAAGTAAAGTACGGCGCTGTATAAACGTTGGTCAGGGTATTTGTGAATTATCTCTCTCTCCTGTGAAGGCTTTCGCTAACCCAGAGGATGCGCAGAGACACGGCGGGGTCCAGTACTACAGAGAGGATCCGGACGTAGAACGGTGCCGAAGGTGAGAAGAGCGATTACTGTTCTCAGATTGTATTGTAGCCTAGCCCTAGCCTATTGACATTGGTGGTAGCAATAGAATGTTCAACAGTAGTGGAGACCGGGTTGGTTGTCACACTTTTTTGGTGTATTTCTCAGCACCGGTAACTTTCAATACTGGTGGGGACTCTTTATCCTCATGTCTTATTCCAACATGGAGTTATAAAGCCATCAAACACACTCTGGGTTGGATGTCACACACAGTATGGGGTTGTTTGTCACAATGTTTGCAAGTAAGGTATTCCTCTTGTAACAGGAAATTAAGCAATGTAGAAAACAGTCTTAGCAATATATTTTCTTTAATCAAACTATATTCCTAACTAAATTCAGCATTTTAATGCCTTGAGAATAACATGACATTTTGAGTAAATATGTGTGTGTGTGCTGTTTGTGTGCGAGAGAGAGGCAATGAAGGGAGCTCTTTATAGCACCATCACAAAGAGCGTGGGATTTATTGTGTACTGGCAGTGGCAATGTTGATGGTGACAACCAACCCCACATTCCATGTGACAACCAAACATGTAAATGGAGAATTTTACCTGGAGCTGGTTGAACTCTATAGAGATCATTTGTGGCACTTTCATTTTTATTTCACAGATGTTTGTTATCCATCCTGGGGCTGGGGATATGGTTCAGTGTCTGTGTTGTTTTAACTAGACAGGAAATGATCCACGACAGCAGAAAAAAACTATTTTTTCTAGTGAACACTGAAAACTTTCCCCTCTTTTCTCCCCTCACATGAGGCCCTTTCTGACTCGACTCATTGATGATGTAAAATGTGATGAGCTGAGCAGGCATTCATGCACTGATGCGCAATACAATGGAATGCTCTGTGACTGGTATCAATTAGGTCCAATTAAGATTCTCCACGAACAGCATTAAATCCCCCTGTCGATCTCCATGGCCCCGCTGAAATTTAATTAGCATAATCAAAAAATCCTAAAAAACAATTAGTCAGTTTAAGCTAGAGATATAACTTCCACATCTGTGGTGAAAGGTGACAGAGGTAGAGCGCTGCTTGTCAGACCATGAGACATTCAGAAAATCGGTCTTCTCACAAAATCATCTGTAGTGTCCGAACGGTTTTGCTTACAAACTACTATGACCCCTCTATGGAAAGATGAGACTCTCAATGATGTTCTCCGTTGTGCTCTATGACCTCCACAAGTCTCAGGAGACTCGTCTGAAGTCGGTACAGCCCATCTGCCAACTTCTGTCGGTAGCGTCCCAACCGTTTGGGCTACACACACACTAATGTGACTCTGAGCAAAGGCAAGACTCTCACAAACATGTACATGTTGGTTGTTTTGCTCAAGGACGTCCACAGTCCTCACAAGACTCGTCTGAAGGTTCCCCAAATTAATGGCATTATATATGGAGACTGTTTAATGGCAAGAATGTGGAGTTATCTTTATTATATCTCTCAGATATAGGATAGACACTTCAGAACAAACTTCCTTTTGATATTTTTTGTGGAGTGTCTGTTGTTCCATGTAGTGAATCTGTTATTCAATGTGTTTGTTTGGGCTAATAGCAGTAAGCACTATCTGTTATTCAATGTGTTTGTTTGGGCTAATAGCAGTAAGGACTATCTGTTGTTCCATGTAGTGAATCTGTTATTCAATGTGTTTGTTTGGGCTAATAGCAGTAAGGACTATCTGTTATTCAATGTGTTTGTTTGGGCTAATAGCAGTAAGGACTATCTGTTGTTCCATGTAGTGAATCTGTTATTCAATGTGTTTGTTTGGGCTAATAGCAGTAAGGACTATCTGTTGTTCCATTTAGTGAATCTGTTATTCAATGTGTTTGTTTGGGCTAATAGCAGTAAGGACTATCTGTTGTTCCATGTAGTGAATCTGTTATTCAATGCGTTTGTTTGGGCTAATAGCAGTAAGGACTATCTGTTATTCAATGTGTTTGTATGGGCTAATAGCAGTAAGGACTATCTGTTGTTCCATGTAGTGAATCTGTTATTCAATGTGTTTGTTTGGGCTAATAGCAGTAAGCACTATCTGTTATTCAATGTGTTTGTTTGGGCTAATAGCAGTAAGGACTATCTGTTGTTCCATGTAGTGAATCTGTTATTCAATGTGTTTGTTTGGGCTAATAGCAGTAAGGACTATCTGTTATTCAATGTGTTTGTATGGGCTAATAGCAGTAAGGACTATCTGTTATTCAATGCGTTTGTATGGGCTAATAGCAGTAAGGTCTATCTGTTATTCAATGTGTTTGTATGGGCTAATAGCAGTAAGGACTATCTGTTGTTCCATGTAGTGAATCTGTTATTCAATGTGTTTGTTTGGGCTAATAGCAGTAAGCACTATCTGTTATTCAATGTGTTTGTTTGGGCTAATAGCAGTAAGGACTATCTGTTGTTCCATGTAGTGAATCTGTTATTCAATGTGTTTGTTTGGGCTAATAGCAGTAAGCACTATCTGTTATTCAATGTGTTTGTTTGGGCTAATAGCAGTAAGGACTATCTGTTGTTCCATGTAGTGAATCTGTTATTCAATGTGTTTGTTTGGGCTAATAGCAGTAAGGACTATCTGTTGTTCCATGTAGTGAATCTGTTATTCAATGTGTTTGTTTGGGCTAATAGCAGTAAGGACTATCTGTTGTTCCATGTAGTGAATCTGTTATTCAATGTGTTTGTTTGGGCTAATAGCAGTAAGGACTATCTGTTATTCAATGTGTTTGTATGGGCTAATAGCAGTAAGGACTATCTGTTATTCAATGCGTTTGTATGGGCTAATAGCAGTAAGGTCTATCTGTTATTCAATGTGTTTGTATGGGCTAATAGCAGTAAGGACTATCTGTTGTTCCATGTAGTGAATCTGTTATTCAATGTGTTTGTTTGGGCTAATAGCAGTAAGCACTATCTGTTATTCAATGTGTTTGTTTGGGCTAATAGCAGTAAGGACTATCTGTTGTTCCATGTAGTGAATCTGTTATTCAATGTGTTTGTTTGGGCTAATAGCAGTAAGCACTATCTGTTATTCAATGTGTTTGTTTGGGCTAATAGCAGTAAGGACTATCTGTTGTTCCATATAGTGAATCTGTTATTCAATGTGTTTGTTTGGGCTAATAGCAGTAAGGACTATCTGTTGTTCCATGTAGTGAATCTGTTATTCAATGTGTTTGTTTGGGCTAATAGCAGTAAGGACTATCTGTTGTTCCATGTAGTGAATCTGTTATTCAATGTGTTTGTTTGGGCTAATAGCAGTAAGGACTATCTGTTGTTCCATGTAGTGAATCTGTTATTCAATGTGTTTGTTTGGGCTAATAGCAGTAAGGACTATCTGTTGTTCCATGTAGTGAATCTGTTATTCAATGTGTTTGTTTGGGCTAATAGCAGTAAGGACTATCTGTTGTTCCATGTAGTGAATCTGTTATTCAATGTGTTTGTTTGGGCTAATAGCAGTAAGGACTATCTGTTGTTCCATGTAGTGAATCTGTTATTCAATGTGTTTGTATGGGCTAATAGCAGTAAGGACTATCTGTTGTTCCATGTAGTGAATCTGTTATTCAATGTGTTTGTTTGGGCTAATAGCAGTAAGGACTATCTGTTATTCAATGTGTTTTTGGCCTAATAGCAGTAAGGACTATCTGTTGTTCCATGTAGTGAATCTGTTATTCAATGTGTTTGTTTGGGCTAATAGCAGTAAGGACTATCTGTTATTCAATGTGTTTGTTTGGGCTAATAGCAGTAAGGACTATCTGTTGTTCCATGTAGTGAATCTGTTATTCAATGTGTTTGTTTGGGCTAATAGCAGTAAGGACTATCTGTTGTTCCATGTAGTGAATCTGTTATTCAATGTGTTTGTATGGGCTAATAGCAGTAAGAACTATCTGTTATTCAATGTGTTTGTTTGGGCTAATAGCAGTAAGGACTATCTGTTGTTCCATGTAGTGAATCTGTTATTCAATGTGTTTGTTTGGGCTAATAGCAGTAAGGACTACCTGTTGTTCCATGTAGTGAATCTGTTATTCAATGTGTTTGTTTGGGCTAATAGCAGTAAGGACTATCTGTTGTTCCATGTAGTGAATCTGTTATTCAATGTGTTTGTTTGGGCTAATAGCAGTAAGGACTATCTGTTATTCAATGTGTTTGTTTGGGCTAATAGCAGTAAGGACTATCTGTTATTCAATGTGTTTGTTTGGGCAAATAGCAGTAAGGACTATCTGTTATTCAATGTGTTTGTTTGGGCTAATAGCAGTAAGGACTATCTGTTGTTCCATGTAGTGAATCTGTTATTCAATGTGTTTGTTTGGGCTAATAGCAGTAAGGACTATCTGTTGTTCCATGTAGTGAATCTGTTATTCAATGTGTTTGTTTGGGCTAATAATTTTTTTCATAAATGATGGGGTCTTAAAATTAAAAATCATATAGCTAAATGATCCTTGGTATGACCTTCTTAAAACAATTCCATATAGTTTAGTGTAAATATTGATCTGTTTAACGTGGACAGATTTTGGGCGGAGTAAACCCTCTTAATTCTCCTTTTCCTCTCTGGTTACAGTCTGTATTCCTAGCAATCTTAAACTCCTAACAACTCTGCCAAAATAATCAAACACTCAAGGGTCTATTCTATTTAGATTACACCATGGGAGTTTACCATGTCTTGATGTTGATTGGTTGGAGTGGTACTTGAGTTCAACAAAGCAAGATGAATAACATGCTGCACTTCTCAGAGATTACATACAGCCATCCTCTTCCTTTTTCTCAGCACATCTGATTTCATTGTTATGTCTAAATGGCTTCTAAAGAAAATTCATACTATTGAGTCACTACAACTGTTTTTAAGGATGATTGATAATCCATGGTTTGGGTTTTATGACTGACTCGGACAGCTGCTGGTAAAGGCCATGCATACATTGCGACGTTCTATAGGTCTATTTAGAGACAGAGACTGGAATCCATGAGAGGAATTTTTTCCTAAGTGATAGTCAGAAGAGAGGAAGTGATTCACTTAAAGAAAGAAACCTGAATAAACAAACCTGTGTGTTTGAACTCCCTTTGGTCATGGAGGCTTTTCCTTCTGTTACTCAGTAGGCTAAACTCCTCCCTTATGTTGGCTAATGGAGAAAGTTGCATGTGTGTGGAGTAATCACAGCGGAAGTGGGTTTTTGCACTGCTTGGGTCAGTGCCAGACGGCTGAGTCAGACGACCATACTGTAAGCTCCAGGAATGACCTTCTGATTCAAAACAGATGTGTGAGCATGGGGAGCTGTTGTGTGTATTCAAGTTATTCTTGTCAACTTGTTGAGTCAGTGCAAACAGCTTAGTTATTCATGTAGAATCCATACATCCATGATAATAAATATGACTTTATCCAATCAATTAATGTAAAAAAAATATATACATCTAAAACATGAAATGTAATATTCTCTCTTGTGTGTTTCAGAGCTCACCGTAACGACATGGAGAATATCTTCCCTTTCCTGTTCCTGGGGGCTGTGTACTCCCTGATTGGCCCGTCGCTTGCCGTGGCCCGCGCTCACTTCCTGGTCTTCTTCCTGTTCCGCATGCTCCATACAGTGGCCTACCTGTGTGTCCTGCGGGCACCCACACGCTCCCTGGCCTATGTCGTCGCCCAAGTGCCCTGCGTCTCCATGGCCGTGCAGGTCCTCGCGGCGGTGGCCTCCTCGTGGTAGTTGTGGTGTTCTGGATCTATCTGTGACCACTTCAATCTGAGACCTATCTCAGTCTGTGAGATCAGCGGTAGAGGATACTGCAAGAGATGCTTTTCATACAAGGGACATCCTCAAGACTATATCGCTATCAATGCTACCATAGCAGTTTGTGTCTCTCAGCTGTAAGACAGTGTGTACTCTGAAAGTGTGTACTCTGAAATGAAGTCAGTGTTGTGCTCTAGCAAGCACATCCTCCTGCAGTACTGTATGTTTGCTATGCAATGTTGAAGTCAATTGCCTCCCTCTTGATAGTCCAGGGGACTCTACTCTCTGAAGATAAAGGTTTTAATTAGTTAACATTGAACCTTTTAACCAGTTCATTGTGTCGTCATGTTGTTTTTGTATACACAAGTTGTTGCTTGTTTCTGTCTTTTTTATTCTCTATTTCTTGTTATAAACTGGGTGGTTTGAGCTCTGAATACTGGTTGGCTGACAGCTGTGTTATTTTTACTGCTCTAATTACGTTGGTAACCAGTTTCTAATATAAATAAGGCACCTCAGGTGTTTATGGTATGTTACCAATATCCACGGCTAAGGGCTGTATCCAGGCACTCCGCGTTGCGTTGTGCGTAAGAACAGCCCTTAGCCGTGGTATATTGGCTCAATAAGCCTTATTGCTTAATTATACTTAACCCTGATTGGCACCAGGGTTGAGCTATTTTAGTACGGCATGTCTGGGATATAATGACCTTTTAGCTGAAACCAGCTTGATCCAGTCTTAGAGGTACCAGTGTGGTGGTTCACTGTGTTCGTTTATCTAGCATTGGCCACCATGGCATCACATGATGGGGGATGATGACACAGAGACATCAGGTCTACCACACCTGTCGATGGGATACTGATGAGGCCAAGAGTTTTTCCTGATCACAGGATTTGACTACAGCCCATAGTTTTTCCTGGTCTGGTCCTGGACCTAGATAGGAGCTATGACTGCTGAATTGTTCATAATCATAACATATATTTGATCCTCCACCTCTGTGTTTCTTTAGCCTGGTTCTAGATCAAAATTGGCAAGACAGGATAGGGGTTTCTTCGGTATTGTCCATGTAGGGTAGCCTAGTGGTTAGAGCGTTGGACTAGTAACCGGAAGGTTGCGAGCTGACAAGGTACAAATCTGTTGTTCTGCCCCTGAACAGGCAGTTAACCCATTGTTCCTAGGCCGTCATTGAAAATAAGAATTTGTTCTTAACTGACTTGCCTAGTTAAATAAAGGTCAAATAAAATAAATAACCAATGGGTGGTTTGTTGATGAATGGTCCTCTACTGTGTTGTGTCTTCTACACTGCAGCCACTTGAGGCTTGCTAGAGCAGAAGTTGGCATTGTGAAACCTATGTGTGTCAACTGGGTGTCATCACTGGACAGTTATTGCACATTTCCAAGATACTGCAACACAATTCCAAGTTACTACAACACATTTCCAAGTTACTGCAACACAATTCCTTTTGATTAGCTGTTCAGGAGTCTTATGGCTTGGGGGTAGAAGCTGTTTTAAGAAGCCTTTTGGACCTACAGTAGATTTGGCACTCCGTTACTGCTTGCCGTGCGGTATCAGAGAGAATAGTCTACGACTAGGGTGGCTGGTGTCTTAGACAATTGGTATAGAGGTCCTGGATGGCAGGAAGCTTGGCCCCGGTAATGTACTGGGCCGTACGCAGTTGCCATACCAGGCTGTGATGCAACCGATGGTGCAGCTGTAGAACCTTTTGAGGATCTGAGGACCCTTGCCAAATAATTTCTGTGTCCTGAGGGGGAATAGGGTTTTGTCGTGCCCTCTTCACGACTGTCTTCGTGTGTTTGGACCATGATAGTTTGTTGGTGATGTGCTCTCATCCTGTTCCACTGCAGCCCAGTTGATGAGAATGGGGTCGTGCTCGGTCCTCCTTTTCATGTAGTCCACAATCATCTCCTTTGTCTAGATCATGTTGAGGGAGAGATTGTAGTCCTGGCACCACACGGCCAGGTCTCTGACCTCCTCCCTGTAGACTGTCTCATCATTGTCGGTGATCAGGCCTACCACTGTTGTGTCATTGGCAAACATGATGATGGTGTTGGAGTCTTGCCTGGCCATGCAGTCATGAGTGCACAGGGTGTACAGGAGGGGACTGAGCACACACCCCTGAGGGGCCCCTGTGTTGAGGATCAGGGTGGCGGATGTGTTGTTACCTACCCTTACCACCTGGGGTTGGCCCGTCAGGAAGTCCAGGATCCAGTTGCAGAGGGAGTTGTTTAGTCCCAGGGTCCTTAGCTTAGTTATGAGCTTTGAGGGCACTATGGTGTTGAACGCTGAGCTGTAGTCAATGAATAGCGTTCTCACATTGGTGTTCCTTTTGTCCAGGTGGGAAAGGACAGTGTTGAGAACAATAGAGATTGCATCATCCATGGATCTGTTGGGGCGGTATGCAAATTGGAGTGGATCTAAGGTTTCCAGGATAATGGTGTTGATATGAGCCATGACCAGCCTTTCAAAACGCTTCATGGCTACAGACGTGAGTACTACGGGTCGGTAGTCATTTAGGCAGGTTACCTTAGTGTTCTTGGGCACAAGCTCTATGGTGATCTGCTTAAAACATGTTTGTGTTACTCACACCGGCTACGGAGAGGGTGATCATACAGTCGTCCGGAACAGCTGATGCTCTCATGCATGTTTTGGGCGCTCTCTAGGCCCGGGTCACCCACCATACCACCCCCATCAACCCCCATCAACCTACAATTTCAGGGAACCACAGCGAGACGATCAAATTCCTGCTAGTTGAATCTCCGCTCCAGCGACACAATCCCTCCATTGACTGGGCTACCGGTGCCATTGTGGGCTGGAGCCCATCCTGCCACACTCATTGCCTGAAGTCAGCTCTGCCTGCCCCGGGATGTCTTCCTGGGGACTTGGAAATTGCCCCGGACCTCTCTGCCAGCCCTGCAGAGTACCCCCGAAAGCCGAGATCATTAGCCCCTCTGCTGTTAGTCCTCTGTATTTTTCTTACCTTTACTGTATCTAGAGTTAAAACCATGTCTTACTGCTCTTTGTCTCCCTCCCTTTGTACTGTCACACACTGATGTTTCACCTGTCCTTGTGCTTGTCTCCACCCCCCTCCAGCTGTCACCCATTTTCCCCATTCCCCACCTGTATTCTCTGTTTGTCTGTTGCCAGTTCGTTTTGTTTTGTCAAGCCTACCAGCGTTTTTGCCTCTGTTCCTGTCTATTGATTGTTCCTGTTTTTCCTGGTTTTGACATCTGCCCGCCTTGACCCTGGGCCTGCCTGTCTTCCTGTAACTTTGCCTCTACTCTGAATTACCAACCCTGCCTGACCTGACCCTGGGCCTGCCTGACTTCCTGTACCTTTGCCTCTAATCTGAATTACCAACCTCTGCCTGACCTGACCCTAGGCCTGCATGCCAGCCTGTCGTCCTGTACCTTTGCCTCTACTCTGAATTACCAACCTCTGCCTGACCTGACCCTGAGCCTGCCTGTCGTCCTGTACCTTTGCCTCTGCTCTGAATTACCAAACTCTGCCTGACCTGACCCTGAGCCTGCCTACCGTGCTGTATCTTTGCCTCTACTCTGAATTACCAACCTCTGCCTGACCTGACCCTGAGCCTGCCTGCCGTCCTGTACCTTTGCCTCTGCTCTGAATTACCAACCTCTGCCTGACCTGACCCTGAGCCTGCCTACCGTGCTGTATCTTTGCCTCTACTCTGAATTACCAACCTCTGCCTGACCTGACCCTGAGCCTGCCTGCCGTCCTGTACCTTTGCCCCACTACTCTGGATTATCAACCCCTGCCTGCCTTGGCTTGTCGTTTGCCTGCCCCTATTGCTGTAATAAACATTGTTACTTCAACACAGTCTGCATTTGGGTCTTACCTGAAACGTGATAGTTATGTATGTATATATTTATAATGTTCTACTTTTATATATATATATATACACAGTGCCTTGCGAAAGTATTCGGCCCCCTTGAACTTTGCAACCTTTTGCCACATTTCAGGCTTCAAACATAAAGATATAAAACTGTATTTTTTTGTGAAGAATCAACAACAAGTGGGACACAATCATGAAGTAGAATGACATTTATTGGATATTTCAAACTTTTTTAACAAATCAAAAACTGAAAAATTGAGCGTGCAAAATTATTCAGCCCCTTTACTTTCAGTGCAGCAAACTCTCTCCAGAAGTTCAGTGAGGATCTCTGAATGATCCCATGTTGACCTAAATGACTAATGATGATAAATACAATCCACCTGTGTGTTATCAAGTCTCCGTATAAATGCACCTGCACTGTGATAGTCTCAGAGGTCCGTTAAAAGTGCAGAGAGCATCATGAAGAACAAGGAACACACCAGGCAGGTCCGAGATACTGTTGTGAAGAAGTTTAAAGCCGGATTTGGATACAAAAAGATTTCCCACGCTTTAAACATCCTAAGGAGCACTGTGCAAGCAATAATATTAAAATGGAAGGAGTATCAGACCACTGCAAATCTACCAAGACCTGGCCGTCCCT
Organism: Oncorhynchus gorbuscha; assembly: GCF_021184085.1. NCBI lineage: Eukaryota > Metazoa > Chordata > Actinopteri > Salmoniformes > Salmonidae > Oncorhynchus > Oncorhynchus gorbuscha. Next base: position 71,109,175 of record NC_060183.1, on the reverse strand, counting down.
CTAAACTTTCAGCTCATACAAGGAGAAGACTGATCAGAGATGCAGCCAAGAGGCACATGATCACTCTGGATGAACTGCAGAGATCTACAGCTGAGGTGGAGACTCTGTCCATAGGACAACAATCAGTCGTATATTGAACAAATCTGGCCTTTATGGAAGAGTGGCAAGAAGAAAGCCATTTCTTAAAGATATCCATAAAAAGTGTTGTTTAAAGTTTGCCACAAGCCACCTGGGAGATACACCAAACATGTGCAACAATGCAAAACGTTATGTTTGGCGTAAAAGCAACACAGCTCATCACCCTGAACACACCATCCCCACTGTCAAACATGGTGGTGGCAGCATCATGGTTTGGGCCTGCTTTTCTTCAGCAGGGACAGGGAAGATGGTTAAAATTGATGGGAAGATGGATGGAGCCAAATACAGGACCATTCTGGAAGAAAACCTGATGGAGTCTGCAAAAGACCTGAGACTGGGACGGAGATTTGTCTTCCAACAAGACAATGATCCAAAACATAAAGCAAAATCTACAATGGAATGGTTCAAAAATAAACATATCCAGGTGTTAGAATGGCCAACTCAAAGTCCAGACCTGAATCCAATCGAGAATCTGTGGAAAGAACTGAAAACTGCTGTTCACAAATGCTCTCCATCCAACCTCACTGAGCTCAAGCTGTTTTGCAAGGAGGAATGGGAAAAAATGTCAGTCTCTCGATGTGCAAAACTGATAGAGACATAACCCAAGCGACTTACAACTGTAATCGCAGCAAAAGGTGGCGCTACAAAGTATTAACTTAAGGGGGCTGAATAATTTTGCACACCCAATTTTTCAGTTTTTGATTTGTTAAAAAAGTTTGAAATATCCAATAAATGTCGTTCCACTTCATGATTGTGTCCCACTTGTTGTTGATTCTTCACAAAAAAATACAGTTTTATATCTTTATGTTTGAAGCCTGAAATGTGGCAAAAGGTTGCAAAGTTCAAGGGGGCCGAATACTTTCGCAAGGCACTGTATATGCGACAAATACAAAAATCCTGTCAGTGGCAGTCCTGTGGGCGAAAACTGCTTGTTGATGAGAGAGGTCAAAAGAGAATGACAAGAATCGTGCAAGCTAACAGGCGGGCCACAAACAGTTCTAGAGGAAAAGTGGGGTCCGACCAGGTACTAAATGGGTTTATCTAATAAACTGGCAACTGACTGTATATATAAATAATACAACCTTTTTTCCTAGTTTATATTTTATATGTATATGTATGCACTTTGAGATGATTATTTTATCATGAAAAGCGCTTTACAAATGTAATAGATTATTATTACTATTACTATTTGCTGGCTCCTCTCTCAGTGTTAGATGGTCCAGAGCTCCAGGCAGGGCTACATTGCAGCATTCCTCTGTAGTTATGTAAGGTTCTGGGGCTGGACACTGTCCACATGAAGGGGCCTCTGGGCTTGAGAGGGGCACAGAGAGACAGGAAAGGGAGTGCGCTTTAACCAACACACATGAATGCTAACCAACACACATGAATGGGCTGTAGACTCATTCTCTCGCACTCATTCGAACACACCCTCACATTCACATGTGGATATGTGCCTGAGCTGTAACTTATGGACATTCATGTTTACATGCATTCTTGCACTTTGCCCTCCTTCTGTCTTATTCATGTCAACACATTTATAGACTCTCACCGTACTAGACAATTGCCAACACCCCCACTGTAACATACTCTAAATAAATATACATGTTTTGTATGGATGACTTTATCATCTGTGTCAAAGGTTTTATGATGATATAATGCAACTTTTGTTTATTCAAGGGGAATGCCCATGAAACCATTATCATGCACAACAGAATGTCTAAATCATCACCACATCATAAACCCTACAGATGATGATGGAGGTGTATGGATTAACAGGTAATCCTGTCCATTGAATGGAA